>NC_058135.1:162198459-162334933 GCF_016433145.1 Gracilinanus agilis
GGCCTAGAGATGGGAGGTCCTAGGTTCAAATCTGGCCTCAGACACTTCCCAGCTGTGTGACCCTGGGCAAGTCACTTGACCCCCATTGCCTACCCTTACCACTCTTCCACCTATAAGTCAATACACAGAAGTTAAGGGTTTAAAATAAAAATAAAAATTTAAAAAAAAAAAAAAAAAGACGGTATATGAGAACAGGATTTGAATTTCTGGACTATGGTTTGAAACACAACTCCTGGTCAGGGTTAGAAGATACCACACCAAGAGATGGTAAAAAAAAGTATTTACCTGGTGTCTTGCAAATCTAATCAGAGACTTTAAGCTAAAAGGAAAAAGAAAAAAATTCCTACCAAATCTACCAAAAACTATGTACCCCAGAAGAGCTATGCAGGAAGAACATTTGAGACTCTCAGGAGTTCAGAGTAGACAAAGTCCAAGAAGAGAGTCAGTAGAAAAACTCAAGTCTTCAAATATCAATATGTAACCATAAAATAGAGGTCTTGAAGCAAATTTGACCTAATGATTTTCACTGAGACTCACTGGGATAAAGCCTTTGACTTGAATATGGCTGTGAATGGATATGCTTAGTTCAAAATAAAGATGAGGAAAAAGTAGTAGAGTAGAAAATAAGGTAGCATGGAATAATTTTCTCATTGGAGTACTTGGAGAGAAAAGAGGAACAGAAGAATTCAGCAAACAAATTACCAGCTGAGCATAGAGTAATGATGAGGGACATTATTATCCAGATATCTGCTACCCTTATCCTACCATCCAAAAAAGGACAGCTAAAATTTTCTGAAACTTGTTTGATGAAAATGTTATTCTTTTTTTTTTTGAGGAACCAATGAGGGAAATTTCAAAGAGGAAGAACTGATTGCTGCTGATGAGTACCTTGTATGTGGGTGGCTGTTTGAGGTATTGTGGATGTATTCTTGTCTATTTGTATTGAGATGAAGAAAATGGGACATGAAACACTAGATAATGGAAAGGCAGATTTCAAGTAGTTCAGAGGAAGAATAAGTAGGAATTCGTAGATGAAAATCCATGGAGGAAGTCAGCCAAGATAACATAGGAAATTATTTGGAATGAAATTCTGAGGATACCATGAAAAAATTCCAAAGTAGAGAAAAAATGGAACTTTAAAGAATCTTTGTATTTTCTTAGCAACTACTGGGTTGGTACTAGTCTGAATATAATTTTCATAGTCATAACTTATTCTTAAGATACAACCTTCAGCTGCAGTGGAAGGGGTAGAGAAAAAAGAATTGACACTCACAAATGATCAGGAAGAGAACTTTCAGTTCTTAGACTAAAGACAAATGTAAAAATGGTTTTTCAAAGTAATAGTATTACTTTGTTACTAATAGTAATGCAATGCCTCCAGGACAATCCTGAGGGACTTATGAGAAAGAACACTATCCACACCAAGAAAAAGAACTGTGGGATTAGAAATACAGGAGAAAAACACAGGATTTATCATTTGTTTATATGGGTATATGATTTAGGGGTTTTGGCTTTAAAAGATTACTATTACAAAAATGAATAATATGGAAATAGGTATTGATTGTTAATACATGTATAACCCAGTTAAATTGTCAGCTCCAGGGTGGGGAGGGAAGAACATGAATCATACAACCATGGGAAAACATTTAAATAAATAAAATCATATATATTTTTTAAAAGTAATACTATTTCCCAAAAACATATTCTCCATGATGATAGATTATAGAAAAATATTTCATGTACATTTACTGTATACATGCATGCTAATTAAAATAAATTACAAACAAGTGTCAGCAAGCAACTATCTATATACTGCTTATTTTAGGAAACTTACAGCTGATTCTCAGAAATGGCTAGCATATCTTGAAGTCGAAGAATTTCTGATTCCTTTTCATGTGAACTTATATGAGAGTGAAATTCTTTGTCTCTGTTGGTAGCCAACAATGTTTCAAGGTTGTCAACTGTAACTCTCTCACTTGACAATTGTTGTTTTAATACCTCTGCTTCTGTTTTTGCAGTTTCTACTTCTTCCATGGCCTATAAAGGAAAATAAAATATTTAGAGTAATAGCAGTATATTTACCAGTAATAAATTGAGACTTTTTAACTGTGAAATATTTTCAATGTGTCTATACTTAAGAGTTCTTTCAAATGCTGAATTCTAGGCAACATTTAAAGATTTTTTTAACTAAAAAGGTATTTTTAAAAATATACTTCAATGGTTTTTATCAATGCAATGACCAACCATAATACCTTTCCACTTATTACATGTTCATTAACTTTTATTTCCTCCCTTTCATCCCCATTCTTCATCTTCTAGTCTTCAAAATCACACTCTCTTATTACAGTCTTTCTAGAACTTCTCTTAGTGCCTGAGGACTCATTGCTTTGGAATATCCTACCACCCTTGAATCTGTTTACCAATGAAATTTACCTATAAAACCTACCTTTTGGCCCTTCTCCCCCCCTTTCTCTAATTGGCAAGTTCCTCCTGGAGCCTCCATTTGGTGAAGGAGTCCAGAGACCAGCCTTGACTACACTCTATTCCTGTCATTGTTCTTGACTTTGGGGCTTCAAAATTAAGCTTCTGTACTGAGTAGCTTTATCTTCTACCTCCCTGCTCTCTCAACAATTTTCATTTCCAACTTGTTTGTTGAATTCCCTCATTAGAACATAAACTCCTTGAAAGCAGGGATTATTTATTTTTCTTTTTTCCTTATATTTATGCCTGACACAAAGTAAGTGCTTAATAAAAGCTTCTTCCTTGCTGAGGCCTGATAAAGAATAATGTAATCAGCTCCTAAAAGAGAAGTCACGGACTCAGGATACATAAAGTAGACATTTCTGGACATGGCCAAGTACAAAAATAGTCATGTCAGTGACTGATAAATCTTAGAAAAGTCATTCTTCATATAAGAAATACTTATTAAATAATGGGGTTCAAGATTATGCACTCTTTTCAACTTACATGAAGGGCCCCTGAACATACTGGTTAGATAAAACGAGGTCCTATAAGTCCAGTGGCCAATGGAACACAAGGCTGACAGATTCTGCTAAACTAGAGAGCATAGTCTAGGCTAGGGGACTAAGTACAGAGGAGCTTATTATTAGCAAGACAGAAATTAGATAATGAATACTCTCGGGCATAACAATCAAACAAATGAAAAACATATATTGGTTTTATGCTGTGTCCTTCAATAGTGACCACACCAGAGTGCTGGAAAGGCAAAGAATGTGGTGGAAAATATTGAAAATCACACATTTTTATAATGTGTATAAACACTTCTATAATTTAGCTGTTGGTAATTTAAATGTTAGGTCATTGTCCAAGGAATTGATATAGGAAATAAACATCAATACTAACATTTAAAAATATAACTAGAAGCACCCAAATTTCATTCTTACAACAAGATGGTGAGAAAGTAAGGCTTCTAGCTAAAAGGCTACCTGAACTAGGGGGCAGCTGGGTAGCTCAGTGGAGTGAGAGTCAGGCCTAGAGACAGGAGGTCCTAGGTTCAAACCCGGCCTCAGCCACTTCCCAGCTGTGTGACCCTGGGCAAGTCACTTGACCCCCATTGCCCACCCTTACCAATCTTCCACCTATGAGACAATACACCGAAGTACAAGGGTTTAAAAAAAAAAAAAAAAAAAAAAAAAGGCTACCTGAACTAAAGGCAAATAACCCAGTTCTCACAGATCAACTCCAATAAAAGCCTGCAATTCAGATCAGCCTGAATAATAACCAAGAAATTCAATGAGAAACTATATTAAGTGGCTTCTTTCGCCACAAAATGGTAGAAGTCTATAAGCAACAAGAAAAGGGGTTGCTATTGGGAAATTTATACCTTCCTTTACCTTCCTCTACCTTCCTCTCCTTTCTCCCATTCCTCCAATCCTCTTACCTTCCTCCCTTCACCCCTTCATACCATCAAAGCCAGTGCCAGGACAAGTAAATGAAGCCACCTTCCCAGTCTGAGAAGATAAAGGTCAAAGGTACTTGAAGCCTGCAATGGTCTATACAGAAGCAGTAAGAGTCAAAGACCCCAGAGTGGTCATTGATTCCCCCAGGGAAAAGCATCAGCTAGAGTTTCATAGCAGTACTCAGACCAGAATAGCTCATTCCCTTAAAGGCTACAAGGTCTCTGGCCCTAGGAGAGGCCACAGGGGCTCTGAAGATCCAACATTCTGAATCTCAAAGATCCATGAGGAACTAACTTCAAGAAGAAGTAGTTCAAGAATTAAGGGCAGCACCAAGTGGGGCCAACTTTCCTACCCAAAAGTACAGCAAGGCCTTGGCACAAAATCCCAATTCAAAGACTAAAGCAGGAAAAAAAGGATAAATAAAACACTGACCAATGTAAAAAATTATTATAGTTCTAGAGATCATACAAAAGAAGGCATAATTATATTTGTCTAAAACTTTATCGCAAGATCAACCTTTATGGCTACAGGGCTCATCTAATTTCTTGAGTAGTTTTACTTAGTACGAGATTAATATTTGATTATTAAATGGGAAGATAATACTATAAAAAATGAATTCTGAAACATTGCTGCCAGGCTACAAAAACAGAATCTGTCAAACAAAACTGGTGACCTATTTTCCCAATATATGAAAACAGAGACATTGCCAGAGAAAGACCAATTAAAAATATATCTCACGCTTGTGTAATAAGTCTTAAATTAAGACTTCAATTCCACAAAATTCTTTTTCTTTAAACTCTTTCCTTCTTAGAATTGACACTAAATATTTGTTCTAAGGCAGAAAAGTGGTAAGGGGTAGACAACCAGAGTTAAGTGACTTGTCTGGGATCACATCACTAGGAAGTATCTGACTAGGCAGCATTGAGGTAGGAGTGCTATTAGACAAGGGAAACCACCTGCTGCAGAAAAAGGCAATCTCAGAGAGCACCTCAGATTAACACTGCCTTTTTTAAAGGGTCTTGCTGCTTTTTAATTTACAACTTAATGCTATTTGGAAAAAAAAGTTTAAGTAATGGTCTTCAAAGAAAAAAGATTAACTTAGAGAAAAGTGAATTAAAATATAATGATTTGGAAACTTTAACTTTGTTTCTTACTCTCTCATATTCCATGTTTTTAGAGACCAACTGCCGAGCAATGAATTCTTTGCCTGAATCAAGTTTAATGCAAAGTTCTCTCAGAGAAGACAAGTCAGTTAATATTGACGCCTTCTCATCATGTTCACATCTGAGTTTTTCCTCCAATCTAGACAAGGCTTTTGTCATCGAAGAGATTTGAGTTTCATAAGCACGGTGAGCATTTATATGCTGTGGAAAAAAAAGAATAAAAATGAAAATTTACAAAATCAAAACCACACAATGACTTTGAAATCCTGTGCAAGTATAGCCTGTTTTACACAATATATGCATTCCCGAAACTGGACATATCAATTATCTGTAAACAGAATCACTTAAATTCTATTGAAAAATTTCCTATGTCCTTTTATGAACCCTTTTATAAGACAAAGGTGAATTAAAAAGGAAATCATGGTGAAAACTTGAAAAAGCAAAAGTTATTTCCTGGAGAGAGGCAATAATATATTATATTAGAATGCAAACTGAACTTGGAGACAGCATCTGAGCTTAATTCCTAGTTCAAATATTTAATGGCTCCTGAAATAAGGTTATTATTAGTCTCATAATCAATTTTCTCTGATTATATGAGATAATAATACTTATATTACCTACCTTACAAGGTTATTGTGAAGAAAATCCTATGTAAGTAACAAAGTACTACAAAATGAATTATTATGATTATTAATAATATAGCATTTGTTTTATGACATTATAAGTTTCTCAAAATCTTCCATTGTGACTAATGCATGGAAATATGGTAAGCAAGAAAGACATTCTAAATTTTAATAGTAGAACACAAGAATTCAGTTAAACACAGGCAATACCAACTATATAGGTGCAGCTAAGTCTCACTATGCTCTTTAAGCCCCCCCTCCTTTTTTCTTGCTCTTTTGGTACCTACAACACCAAAAGGAGCTTTTCCTAAAACCTTTGGTGCTTTATTTAGGTCATTTTAAGAATGTGAAAAGATTTTGATTGACTGCCTCTAACTAGAAACAATTCTTGATTGGCTGATGAAAGTTCCCCTCTTTGGTTTCAGATATGCTGCTGAGCTCAAAAGCTTGATACTGCGTATAAAGAACAAGTTTGAGGCCAATTACATTTTACTTGGAAAAGAAAAACAGGTGTTTTGCAATATTTATTATACAGTGAACTTTTGGCTGCTTTTAAACTTTACTTTTGAATTTGTAAAAAAAATTCCTAGGAAGGGATTATTAGGATAAGAATGTAGAACATTTGAATTCTAACACTATCTTAACAATTTAATAAATATCTCAAACTTTCATTGTAAATAAATATTTGAATTTTTTTTCACTAAAAGTCCTGAATAATGACTTATGCCTCAGAAATGCTATTTATATTTTTAAAAAAGAAAAAGAATTAATGGGAATAACCATGAGAAAATCAAAATTTGAAAAGAATTGTTCTAATTAAATATTTTGTTTCTATAATAGATGAAAATTTAGAGATAATCAATAGCATTTTGCTTCTGAAAACTCATACAATCTATTAAGACAACAAAATAATTTCTAGATTAATTCACCTCATTATTTCTTTTCCTTTCAACAGGATCTGGTCCTTTCCAACTTGGGGATTTAAGAATCTGGATTATTTTCATTAGGTCCAGTTGATATTAAAAAAACTTTGCCAAAATTTGAAATTATTTTATGATTATTATAATTATTGTTACAAAATCGCAAAATCCTACAAACACATGAATATCCACACATGCTAATTACGCATAACTTTGCAACTTATTAAACAAAAGTAAATCACAAAATTAAAATAATGAAAATCTTTAAGAATATTTATTTGTTTAAATGGTTACTTATGTCATGGTCTAGCACTTCCTGATCAAAAGAATGCCAAATGTGACATTCTTGATTTTCTTGCTCCTATTTGAAATATAATTATAGATTAATTAGCCATCATAACATATGTTGTCATAACCATGTCTCATAGCCTTCAGAAGGCTAACAGTTCTGACAAAAGTTAAGAAAACTGAATTTTGTCACTGTGTTGCCTGATAAGCTGTATTTAACTAGTCTATTTCAGTCTCTTCAGATATTAAAAAATGGGGGTTAGACAAGATTATCTTTAAAATCCTTTTTATTGGATAGAAAATGAGTTTATAGCATTCAATCCTTATTACATCTATAGTTGCTGCTATATTTAACTAGAGGAAGTTATGGGTCACAGTAGATAGTGGCAGGCATGGAGTCAGAAAGACCCGAGTTCAAATCCGGCTTCAGACATTACAAGCTATATGACTGTGGCAAGTCACTTTACTGCTGTTCAACTCAGTTTCTTCAACTGTCAAAAGTACCTCTATCTTACAGGATTGTTGTGAAAATCAAATGAGATCGTATTTGTAAAGCACTTAGCACAGTGCTTTGCACACAATAGCCACTATGTAAAAATGTTAGTTATTATTATTATTGCTATCATCAATATTCAAATATTCAGTTTGAAGAATTAAGGAACCCAGGCTCCCTGTTACTCCTAGATTGAGTGAGAGCTTATCACTGAATCCACTCAGGAAGGATGATATTTCCTTTATGAGTATATTCAATATACATAGCATGGACTTTGTCAATAAGACATTAAAGAGTAATATCTGAAATGACAAATTCTGGCTTCCAGAAAAAAACTATAAGAACTTACTTTACTCTTATGACAGCCCAGCAAAAGGTAGACCAAATAAAACCTTGCTATTAAATTAAGAGAAAAATGTGTTTTTTTAGAAAGTGATATTATTACCTAATAAATGCTAGAAACAAAAGATTTAAAATCAGAATGCCTCAAAAGAACTAGAATTCTTATCAATATCTATAACTAAGTCATTTAATAAAACCATTTTCACTTAAACATAGTAGGTATGACATTTGAAAATTAATTTTTCAAAACCATATCATAAAAGAATTGATCTGTTACTACCTCTTGAATTTCTTTTTCTAAAAGCTCCACTCTTTCTCGAAGATGTCTCCTGTCTGTATCAACTGAGAGGAGTTCAAGCCGTATTGAGGTACTCTCTCCTTCAGCATGATGAGCCTTTATTTTTAAGTCTTCAGCTCGACTATGGAGCATTTGGAATTTCTCCAATAAGTCTTGATTTTCTTGCTCCTAGTTGAAATATAATTATATTTTAATTAACAATCATCACTTTTGGGAGTACTTAATGTTAACACCTAAAATAAATGTATATATACCCCCCTTATACCTAATGGAAAGGAAATTATATTAGATGTTGCCTCCATCTGCCTTACCCAACACATACCTTTAAAAAAAATAGAGCAAAGATCCAAAGTGGGTGAAGATGTAGTAAAACAGGTATTCAATCAATCAGTAAGGGTGTGACTCTAGACATGTCTAAGTATTTAACACAGCACTATTTTTCTTGTGATCAACCAACAAGCATTAATTATGGTACCAGTGTGGCAGGTTCTGGAAGGATTTAATCATAGCTGACGCTTGAGCACCATCTTGAAGAAAGTTAGTTAGAGATTGCTTCTCTGAGGTAGAGATGAGAAGGGAGTGATAGTCATATCTTTGGGTCAAGAGATTATACTGTTAGGAATAGCATAAAATACCTTCCCCCTCTCCCCCAAATGTCTTTGATACTTTGTTAAGCACTATGTCTCATAGTGGCCTTTCCAACAATATGGATCACAATCTGTCCACGCCTGGGCTCCATTTCCTCATCTGGAAAATGAAGGGGTTAAACTATATGACCTAGACAGTTATATAAGCCCATCATCCTACGATTCTCACTTTATGTGACCTGTTTTAAAGGTCTCCATTAAGTCCCCCAGCTCAGAGGGTTTGAGGTCATCCTTTGTCAGGGGGTTCTTAACCTCTTCTATGTCATGGATCATTTGGGAAGTTTGGTAAAGTCTATGCACCTTTTTTTAGAAGAATGTTTTTCAGTGTACAAAATAAAGTATAGAAGATTAAAGATGAAGCCAATTATGCTGAAATATAGTTCTCTCTCCCCTTCTCTATACATTTACACATATACACACACACTTATATGTTTTTAAAACCTTACCTTCTGTCTTAGAATTGATATCAAGTATCTAAGTAATAGGTAAGGCTGATCAACATCACACTCTCTCACTATGACTATCATCACCTCCTTTCCTAGTTTTACACCTCTCTAATGATGTCTTTTTTGTTGCTCTGTGCAATTTTTCACTAGCAATATATAGCAGCCCACTCAAACCTATCATACACCTCTCATCTGCTCTCTGGGTAACCTGCAACTTTTAAGGCGAAGCAGTATATTTCATGTCTTTAAGATACACTAGACTACATTGCTGAAAAAATATTGATGTTAAAAAATACAAATTGAACCTCTGGCTCAGGGAGAAACTTGGGAGTCATTAAAGCACTGCAACAAAAACAAAGCATATCAACAGAAATGTATTTTAAAATAAAATCATTCTACAAGTAGGCAAATGAAAACATTAGTAAACAGCCTTCTTTCAATTTAGGAACTAGTTTACTCTTCCATGGAGAGAGAGATGGAGAGAAGAGAAGGAAAGAAAGAAAGCAAATGTAGTGGAACTTAAAAAAATATAGAAGGAACAGAAAACAAAATAATTTTTCTTATTAATTCACTTGGTTCAAATTTGGAATTTAAAACCAAGTTTTACCTCCTATTTTGACTAGCTTTTTTTTTTTGCTGATAGTTATTAATTTTTTCCCCTCATTTAAATCATAAACATGCTACACTAGGGCAAGAGGACACCCCTGCCTCATGTTGGGATTCCATGTCAGGGGCAGGTGTGAACTGGCTGTTTTATCTACTACCCAGGTTCCTGATAAGAGACTCAGGGCTGACTGAGAAGAGGACTTGTGCATGGGGGTGTCATACCTAGGTAGAAAGGCACCAGATGTCACATAAAGGGAAGATGTTCAAAAGTCAGTGACATCAGGGGCAGCCTCATGGCTCAGACCAAGATATCATTCCTAGCATCTAGAACAGTCTACAAAGAAATAACCAAGGCAAGAATCCCAAACCAAAGAGGAGGCTAAAATTCTAACACTCTGAACCAGCAGAGCTTTTTACCTGGTAGATAAGGGCAGAGGGTCAGCAAAAAGTCTACTTTTACAGATCCAAGCCCAGGTCAGGAACATGTATAGCTTAAACCAGGGGTCGGAAACCATATGGTTCTCGAGCCATATCTGGCTCTTTTGAAGGCCAGATATGGCTCTTTCTGCAGGAGTCATAAAGTCAATTTTTTTTCAGGCGCTGTTACAGAAGCGCACACTGTGAGCACTGTAAGGCTCTCACGAAATTATATTTTAAAAAATAAGGCATTTATGGCTCTCACGGCCAAAAAGGTTGCCGACTCCTGGCTTAAACCAAGGAAATAATGATCAGACTTTCTCACAGATCAGACAATTTTGGGAGCAATGAAAGCTTGCAGGTCCCCAGCCTGTTCCAGAGATTCTGTAATAATGGAATATTCAATACCATAGGACCAGCCCAGATCTTCCTTCCTTCAGTCTTCCCTTCCTTCCAGAAATGTGGTAGAACTCAGTCTGAATAACAAATCTAATGTCAGGAAGTAGACCGGAGGAATGGGTGAAGAAGAAAAGAACACCACTAGAATGAGCTATTAGCAAAGAAGTTCGAACCACAAATGCAGAAGAGAATAACTCCAGAATATCTACAAGCATGCTCAAATGGAATTCCTAGAAGAGACAGAGTTAAAAAAAGGTTTTATAAATAGAATAAGATCACTTGAGAAAATATTGGAAAAGAAATGAGAGTGATAGGAGAATTGGAAAGAGAATTAACAGCTTGGCACAATAGGTACAAAAACTTGCCCAAACAGCAAACTCCCTGAACATAATGATTGATCAAATAGAAACCAATGACTCTAAGAGGCAACAAGAAACATTAAAACAAAGTCAAATGGCTGAAAGAAAAATATTGAAGAAAAGGTAAGGTTATCTCAAATCAAAAACAACTGACCAGGTAAACAGATTTAGGAGAAAAAACTTAATAATAATTGTATTATCTGAACACCATGACCAAAAAAAGAGCTTATACATCTTAATTCAAGATATCTTAAAAGAATCACATCTCTTAGAAGTAGAGGGCAAAGTGAAAACAAAATTTACAGATCACTTTCTTAAAGAAATTCCAAAATATAAACTCCCAGGAATATTACAGTCAAAATCTAGATCCTCTATGTCAAAGAAAAAAAATACTGCAAGCATCCAGAAAGAATTCAAAAATGGAAGAGTCACAGTCATGACTATAGCAACCACCACTATAAAAGAGTGGAGAACTTGAAATAATGACCAACCAGGATTTAAGAGGACTAATGATAAAAACAGTTATCCACTTCCTGAAAGAAAAGTAAAGGACGTACAATGCAGAACTAGACAACATTTTTTTGGACATGGCTAATGTAGATATTTGTTTTGATTGTCTATATATATTTGTAATGGGGTTTCTTTTTAGAGTGCTTTCAAATGAAGTGGTGGTGAAGGTTTAGAGTGAGAGGGGGAAAGGGTACTTTGCGTGATTAAAACGATTTTAAAAAATGTTTTTAAACCCAGTAACTTTTAGTCCAGATGGCTGCCTTATGGAGACAGGCTGCCCTATTCCCCTAACATCTACTAAAGCAAGAAGTTAAAATTGAACGAAGGTAAATAATTATCAAGAAATAAAATGACAAACTTTCGTGACTTTTTCTACCCCAGAACTAAAGAAAAAATTAGCCACCAGGAAAGGGGTCCCATTGTAATGCCAATATTAGCAGAGCCAAATATGTTCAACAAATTCCAGGGGGCAGCTGGGTGGCTCAGTGGATTGAGAGCCAGGCCTAGAGACGGGAAGGTCCTAGGTTCAAATCTGACCTCAGACACTTCCTAGCTGTATGACCCTGGGCAAGTCACTTGACCCCCATTGCCTAGTGTGTGTTTGGAATTCAGGGAGGTGCCATTTAAAAGTATCTTACAAACTCCCTGTGGACATGTGGGGAACTTTGAGACTACATTCCCCGTGATCCAATGGGTTTCTGGTTTCTGACCTGATAACATCAGACAACAGGAACCAACGTATAGTGTAGCTTAAATTCGGAGGGCGGGCTTGAGATGCCCTCTTTTTTGCTACCTGAGTGGGCTCGTTGGCGTATGAGAGAAAAGAGATGGAAAAAGATAGGTACTGGCGGGCATTTTGAATAGATGTTTTACAGGCGCTTGGTCGATTTATCTCTATCAGCATGGCTTTAATTAAAATACTATTTTCCCTTATAATATCGGCCTTCATCATTTTTAAAAATAACACTAGCCCTTACTGCTCTTCTGCCTTGGAACCAATACATAGTATTGATTCTAAGATGGAAGGTAAGGGTTTAAAAAAAAAAATTCAGGTTTTCTAGAAAAGAGTTATATATATATTGATCCTGTAGGAAGAGCTGACAAGAGCAGAGGAGCCCCTCCTGAAAGCTCCAGTATAGCTATAACCACTAGGGAAGAAGGTTTAGAAACCAAGCTCAGACCTAAGTATCCCAAAGCTTTGAAATCCCAAATCCCTGTCCTGAGACCCCAAAGAATTTGGCTTTGAACTTCAAAGATGGGAGGAGGGGGAACCCCAGTAGGAGTAAATTGGCAAGAACTCATGCAACCAAAGGTAAAAACCAAGTATCCATCCAAAAGCAAAAGAGAGGGGAAAAACTTGATTATGGCACAAAGCCCCAATTCAGGAACCCAAACTGGAAAGATAAGTAAAACAAAAACAAAAAGTCAAACATTTTAAAAAATTATTGCAAATCTAAAGATTTCCATAAAGTAGAGAGTAATTCCATAACAACAGTAAGCAAATTAAGAGGGGAAAAAATTGACTGTCTTGAAATATGTGGAATATATTGTATACTTTTTTTTATTGTATACTTTTTTATAAGATGTGAAATGAAAATACATAGATTCATATAATATATAACATATTTAAATTTAAAAATAATATAATACATAGATTCATATAAGAAAAAAGAAAATAGTCATTAATATTTAAGGATGTTTCATAGCAAACCTTGGGAAGGTAAAAAAGAATAGAGTATGGCAGATATAGACAAGAATATTAAAATCTAATAAGGCAGACAGAAGAAGCAAATATCAAATAGTAATAAAAATGAATACTTACCTTAGCAGCCATGATGGTTTCACATCTGGAAACTTCAGTTATATAATCATGAACTCTATTCTTCAATTCTTCTTTTTCATGAATTGCTTGTTCTAATTCCAGTGAAACAGCCTTTTAAATTGAAAGCATTAAATTATAAAAGGCCATGAACATTTAAAAGTTTTTCATTTTCATTTTCATCTTAGGGGGAATAGGAAGGCATGGGCTAATTAATCCCAAAAGTCCTAACTTCATATGTATCACTTGATTAATCCATGGTTAAAAAAAAAACAACAAACCTATTGTTGATCACCTAAAGTGTACTATTAATACTACACTAAACATTGTACTAAATATTAATTAATCATTCAAAAGATTTAATTCTAAAAAATCTACAATCTACACGATTTTATGAGTCCTTAAAATTCTGCATCAAGTGTGATTTACTGGAAGTAAAAACAGTTCACTGATTTCAAGGACAGTTTATTTTTTCATCTGTACTTTTACTAATTGTGTGATCATGGGCAAAAAATAACTGATAGCACAGTACATAAGAGCTGGGTTTGAAGTCAGGAAGACCTGAGTTCAAACTGACCTCAAGACATTGGCTAAGTGACCTTGCAAATACAAAAGAACACCTAACTTCCTGGATTGTGGGGAGGAATAAATGAGATATTTGTAAGAAGTGCTTAGGCACAGTGCCTGGCACATAGTAGAAGCTTTAGAAATGCTTAGTCTCTTCCCTTCCCCTCCAAAGGCACTTAAGATCCTCATCTGTAAAAAGGAACAATGCTTTCCTAATCTACTTCAACAACTGAGGGGAAGAAATCACTTTGCAAACTATACAGTATTATGTGGGTGTGAGCAATTAACATTATTTAGTGTAAAATTCTTTTATCAAGTAGAGTCTATGCTACTTTACTTTATTAAATTTCCATTCCTCACTATTTCATTTTTACAGATTAACTTTTGTTATACAAATAACTGAAATTTTGCATTTAACAAATATAAAAAAATTGAGGAACGAGGTCTGATTTTTCCAGGTAAGAAAGAGTACCATGGAGATTGTAGTCCTGATCTATCTGGTACTTCTACTGTAAGCAATGTTATAATCTCTACATTAGGGTGACTTGGCACACAGCCCCGTAGAGTTAGACAACTGCTGCTACAGAATAACGAGGAGCTCTTTGAACCAGTCATGTGGCTAGGGCAATAAATCTAAAAGTTGCTTATTATCTTGAAAATTAACATTAAAGAAAAATGAAAATTATGCAACATAAATGTGTAAAAAAGGATCCTAAAATTTAAAATCTCATATAAAACTATGATATGTTCAAAATAAATAAGTTTACTACAAAGCACTGTCATACCTGGTTTTCTCTTGTCATTGTACCTAAATCATCTTGTAATCTTCTATTTTCCTTAAGAGCTATTTCCCTTGCTCTTATTACTTCAGTAAGCTCTAGTCGGGTTTCCTCAAGCTGGCGTTGAAGACTACTTACGTCACGTTCTCGATTACTTAGTAAGTCCTGTAGTTGTCTGTCAAGTGAAAAATTTGCAAAAGCTTAAATACTTTTTGTTATTTTGCAAAAATAATTAAATGTTATGATTTATATTGAGTACTTGAAGAGTATGCATTTACAGTATGTACTACATCATCATTGAATCTCTTATCCCATTTAACATTTCATCATCCTAGGGTAATCCTGACTATCTGTTGTTTTTATTTCTGTTGGATGCAGGCTATATTGAGTGCTGCAAGTAGTAACCTCTGTGGATTCTGTCTACTACAGTGATTCCCAAAATGGGCACTACCACCCCCTGGTGGGTACTGCAGCGATCCAGGGAGGCGGTGATGGCCACAGATACATTTATCTTTCCTATTAATTGCTATTAAAATTTAAAAAAATTTAATTTCCAGGGAGTTAAGTAATATTTTTTCTGGAAAGGGGGTAGCAGGCCAAAAAAGTTTGGGAACCACTAGTCTACTAGAAATAAACTGGTAACTGCAAATCAGTAATGGCTATTCCCCTTCTAGGCTTGGTGTGTTGGGGTTGGGGAGATTAAGCAGTTTTTTAGGGAAGGTTTATTCAGTACTGGAAAGGGTAGACAGGGATAAATGTCTTTTGTGGGAAGCCAAATTTCTGAGAAAAAGAAAAGGAGTATGAAGAAGAAAAATTCAAAGACAAAGGGACATAAAATATTACATATAGTCACTTGAAAGAATGCAATTTTTGTTACAAAAACAGGATACACATAAAACAATTAAAGAATATTTTATATAATTAAGTTTCTGTAATTTAATTAGATTCTAAATTATGTTACAAAATTATCAGTACTAAAGAATAAAGTAAGAAGAAATCAAGGTGGGGATCCACAGCTGTGAAACACTGTATACTGTTGGATATTTTTCAATGTATTGAATGGTTGTGTTGATTTTTTCTCTTCTCTTTTTCTTTCTTCTTAAAAAAAATTTTTTTTAAACCCTCACCACCACTTTCCATCTTAGAATCAATACTGTACACTGGTTTCCCAAGGGAGAAGAGATAAGGTAAAGGCTAGGCAATGGGTGTTAAGTGAATTGCCCAGGGTCACATAGTTGGGGTGTGTCTGAAGCCAAATTTGAATCCAGGACCACCTATCTCTAGGCCTGGCACAATCCACCTACCTGTCCCATCTCTTTTTTTCTTTAAGAAATTATTTATTGTATAAAATAATTTTCTGGGAGGGAGCAGCATAAAAGAGGAAGGAATATAGAGGGAAATTTAAATGATATAAAAAACAAAAGATTTCAATTAAATTTATTTTTAAAATAAGAAACCAAAAAGCCTTTAGGGCAAAGCATTGATAGCTTTAAGCAAGATGAAGCTGGCCATAAATGCTAAGGATAACAAATGTTGTTTGTTTGTTTATTTGTTTTTTGTCTAAAGTTATGGTGGAGCAAAAAGAACCAAGAAGGTAGATAGCAATACTGCCAATTAGGAGTTATTTTGCTCAACTATATGAAAACAAATTTTAATAATGAAAGAGAAAAAGAAAAATGACTTTTAAAACTGCCTTGATTGGGGCAGCTGGGTAGCTCAGTGGATTGAGAGCCAGGCCTAGAGACGAGAGGTCCTAGGTTCAAATCCGGCCTCAGACACTTCCCAGCTGTGTGACCCTGGGCAAGTCACTTGACCCCCATTGCCTACCCTTACCACTCTCTTCCACCTATAAGTCAATACACAGAAGTTAAGGGTAAAAAAAAAAAACCTGCCTTGATTATCAGAGCAAGAAATAGAATATCTGAATAAACTAATTTTAGAAAAAGAAATTGAACAAGCCATAAATTAACTTCCTCAGAAAAAAGCATCAGGGCTAGATGGATTTACAAGTGAATTCTACCAGACATTTAAGAACAAAGTAATTCCAATATTAAACAAATTACTTCAAATAGGTGGAGAGGGAATTTTACCAAACTCCTTTTATGAAACAAATATGGTACTGATACCTAAATTAAGAAGAGTAAAAACAGAGGAAAAAAAAGTATTAACGAATGTGGATGCAAAAATCCTAAAGAAAATACTAGCTAGGAGACTACAACAATAATTCACAAAGATAATACACTGTGACCAAATAGTATTTATGCCAGGAATGTAATGGCTTTTACAATAATTAGGAAAATTACTGACATAATTGATAATATAAATTACTTTTAATTATATGATGATATAGGCAATAGATGCAAAAAAGAAGCCTTTGACAAAATATAACACCCATTCCTATTAAAATCACTGGAAAGCACAGCTATAAGTGGAGTTTTTCTTAAGATGATATTTAGTATCAAACCACCAGCAAGTATCATCTGTATGGAGAGAAGCTAAAAGCCTTCACAATAAGATCAGTAGTGAAACAAGGATACCCATTATCAGCAATATTATTTAACATAATATTAGAAATGCTAGCAATAGAAATAAGAAAAAAAAGTCAAAGTAGTCAGAATGGGCAAAAAACTATCTGCTTGCTGATGACATGGGGAAGCTTGGCTCTACAATGGTTTGTATAAATGGTATCTGAAAGTTTTATTTAGTTTGCAAGCTCAACACTACGTATGACTTGGCGGTAAAAAAAAACAAAAAACAAAATTCAGTCCTAATCTGAATTATGTCCAGAACAAGAGAAGATAGTCCCATTACGGAGAAAATCCAGTTTAACCCATATCTGCATGAGAAGTATCTTCTACAAATCAGTGATAAAGGGTCATCTAGATTATGCTTAAAGAAGACATCCAGAGAAAATTAATACCTTTTAAAGGCGAACATTCTATATCTGGACAGCTCTAATTGTTAGGATTTTCTTACACTAGGTGAAAGTCTGCCCTTTCACAACTTCTACTTGGTATTTCAAGCTGTGCTCACTAAGTATAACAAATTTAATCACTGACATGACAGCTCTTAAAATATTTGAAAACCATTATCATGACCCCTCTGTAAGTCGTTTAAGGCTCAATAGCTCCATTTCCTTCAACTGAACAAAAAAGCATTGTTCTAGTTTACTCATAATTACAGTAGCCTTTTGATACATACCCAGTACTCCAATAAAGTTCAATGTCAAGAAGTAGGTTGGAAGAAGGAACAAATAAAAAAGAATCCAACCAAAAAGCTAGGGCAATTGGGAAGCTCATGATACACATACTTTTGCTCGAGATGAAAGGGGAAGGAATTCCAGTGGTTGGATTAGCAGAAGCAAAGAGGTTCAGAGGTGAGAAAGAACAGTGGTTTATGCAAAGAGCAAAAAGAGCCTAGTCTATCTGGAGCAGGTTTTTCCAGTGTTCTGTTTATGGATGGCCTTAAATGCAAAAATGAGGCATTTGAATTTAATCCTACTACTAGTAAGAAGGCATAAGACATGAAAATATTTTAGGGAAATTAATTTGACGACAATGTGTACATGTAAGGAGAGAGAATCACCCATAAATGATAAATGCACCACCTCCATGTTCATCATGAACTCAGAAACTCTCTTATCTGATCACAATCTTTTGTCTTTATACCTCTTCCTATATTTTCCAATACCAAACTCTCCAATCCTTTGATTCCCGCCCCCAATTTCTTCCCAAACCACCATATCTACCCTGGCCACACTATCCTCCTTTTCCCATCTTGACCCCTTGGGTAAACCAGTTCAACTCTATACTCTCCTCTTCTAAATTCCTTGCCTCTTAATTAGATTATTATTCCCTGCTAAGCCTCAAACTAAGATTACTCCCACCACCTGCTGCCTTTGTTCCAATACACATACTGGAGAACAAAGAAGGACAAAAATCATGCAAATGTCCATTCCACTACATATTTATGTTACATAATTTTAACTGGGCTCTCACTGCTGTCAGACCTTTTACATCTCCCTAGTTAACTCTCTATCTCACAGCAGCTCTTCTGAACTTCATTCCTCTTCAAACTTTCCATGGCTCCCTATCCACCTTCTTCCTTCTCAGCTGAGACACTGCCTCCTATTTTACTAAGGCCATTCACCCTGAGAGTGAGACCTTTTCCTCTCCCATCATCCAGATATCTTCTGCAACTGTCTCCTCATTCACCTGTCTGGCTTACACGATGCAGTAGCCCTTTTCTTTGCCAAGGCTAATCCCTCTACATGCACAAGTGATCCCATTTTATCCCATCTCCTCCTGATGATTGCCCCCTCTGTCATCCTTACTTTCTCTCACCTTCAATTTCTCCTTATCTACTGGCTGTTTTTCCCTATCGCCTACAAAATGCCCATGTCTCTTCTATCCTCAAAAAATCCACTTGACCCTTCCATTCCTGCTACCATCTTATATTTCTTCTGCCTTTTGTGGCTAAACTCCATCTATAATCAATGCATCCACTTCTTTTCCTTTCTTCCACTCTTCTCTCTCAAAAGTTATTATCTCTTAGTTAGAAAATCCTCATCCTTCTTGACTTCTTGGTAGCCTTTGACACTGTCAATTAAGCTTTTCTGCTTTCTCTTTAGATTTTTGAGACACTGTTCTTTTTTGGTTTTCACCCTCTACAAGAAAGTCTTTCCCAATTCCTCCTAACTCTAGTACTTTTTTTCTTTCAGTGAATTTCATTTATCCTGGACACAGACTGTATATTGTCTCCCTCGTTAAGACTGTGAGATCCTTGGGGCCTTCCTGTGTATCCCCACCTCTTTGCATAATTCCTGGCCCAACAAAAAGAGTACTTCATAAATGTTTACTGACTTACAGATGATAAAAGTCTACATTGTATTTATAAAGCCAGCATTCCAATGTAGGAATTACTTACCCTATTGTAGACTCCACCTCTGCTAATGTAACTTGCAAATGGGAAATAGTTTTTTCCTATAGAAATGAAAATATAATATTGAAGTTCTAAATAATTTATGTAAAATTTATTATTTAGCATAATATATTTGACTTGGTTTTTCTATACAAAAAAAAAACTTCTATGCAGAAATAAAATTCTCTTACAATTTCCTTCCCCTGGGAGAAGCACAACCATCTATGGTCAAATAAAATTTGAGACAATAACAGAATTCTTAAGCAACAGGATCTGGCAAGTGCCTTCAGGATTGCTATAATGAATACTCATCTTCAGAAGTATAGTCCCAAACTGGAAATATTTTTAAGTTCTAAGTAAGCAAATTCTATGTAATCAAATGAAAAAATTAAATATACAGTAGTGGGCAAAAGGATGCATGAAAATAAAAATTATTTTAATAATTATTCATGCCTTCACAAAAAAATAAAGTAGCTACTTAATATATTATATATGCTTAATTATAACATGGTAACTCAATGAGTAATTGTAAAGTCATAATTTGCACACACATGATGTGGAAATAAGTCAAATATTCCTTGCTCTGGAATATTATCATCTAATTTAGGAGTTTAAACTCAAATGAAGAAATCAGGCAATACATACCTTATTTGCAATAATATCTTCTAAGCTTACAACTTTTTCTGTCTTTTCATCTACTGCTTCCTGAAGGTAGTCTTTCTCCTTATCAATAACACAAATGGTATTTTTAAGTGCAACTATTTCTTCATCTTGTGAAGTGATTTTACAGGTTAGTCTACCTATAAGTGGAAAAAAATGCTTGTCAGGCTACTTAGTAATTAATTAATTAGTAAAATAATTAAAATTAAATTTAAATTTAAAAAATATAAAATAACTTAGCAAGTAATTAATAAAAAGAAAGTTCAGAAACACTTACCTATTTTTTCCTCCAGGGATGCAATCTGTATTTCAGCTGCTTGCTGTTCTTCATTTTTAATTGCACATCGGTGCTGAAAGTCATCGACAGCTCTCTGCAGCTGATCATTTATTATCCTAATGAATAAGTATATAAATATAAAATATTCTCATCTTTAAACAAGTTTTCGAATTTGAGCCAGTAATTCTTTTGAAACCAAAAAATTATTTAGATTTTTAAATACTTTTCCCATTTTAAAAAACTTCTGTAGTTCTCATGTCTTTTTATGCTAACTACTAATTCCTCTTTAAAAAGCAATTATTCTTTCTAGATATTTATTCAATGGATCTACTATCTCTCATCAATATGGGTACTGACTCTAACAACACAAATTGAAGCCCGCCTACTACTTCCCCTTAGTGTGACTTTTGTCAGTGTAGATTCAATAAAAGGAGTCCAACCAATATGCCAAGGAGCCCTTTCTATAAAACTCTTAACATTATATGAATGTCATTAACTGGTTCGTCCTTTTTCCATTTAGGCATTTCTCTGATGATATCTTTTATGACATCCTGTGCAATTATTTTGAAATGAATGGCAATTTCCCCCCCCCCATTCCCCCCAAAATTTTATTGATAGCATTCTAGGCCCTAGGCTTCTTTTTCCTGTTGAATTAGTACTCTACAGTAAACCAGAGCACTGGGTACGATGAAACTAACTTTACATCCCTTTGGGATGTCTCTTCAAGTAGCAAATGGCCTGAGTTTTTCATGGGGTCCGTGGCCACATGCCTTGGTGAACAGCTCCTTTTGATTTTTTTATATATAGAATTCCAGACCTACTTTAAGGATGGGTTTATCAATACAGCTTCCCCCAGCAACAACAACTATGGTTGTTTGTAAAGATCACTTTCTTAGATAGTGAAGGTAGCCTTATCTGTATATTCTTGGTTTCAGGATTATGGAAGATCACTATGGTACTGTAGCTCCAAAAATGGATAAACAAACTTTCCCTGATCATTAGACTTTTCTTCTAGATATCCCACAATAGAATTTCAAGCCTAATGCCAACTGGGAAGTCACTGACAATGGCAGACTGAGCTTTCTTACCACAGTTTACAAACTGACTTATATGAATGCCTTTAGCAGCATCAAATGGTTCTGCTCTCTCTTTTTTTTCAACTCTTACCTTCCATCTTAGAATCAATACTGTGTATTGGTTCCAAGGCCAAAGTGTGGTAAGGGCTAGGCAATGGGGGTTAAGGGACTTGTCCAGGGTCACATAGCTAGGAAGTATCTAAGGCCAGATTTGAACCTAGGACCTACTGCTACTGTCTCTAAGCCTGATTCACAACCCACTGAGCTCTCCAGCTGTCCCCTGTTCTCTTCTTAAACTGGTAAGGATCCCAGAAAGATATTTTTACAAGAGGAACCTTTTGACTCTGCAAAGACTACAATCCTCAGCTTGGCAGCCTCTTTCCTATCCTTTGCATGGTCACAGATGATAGTGCTAGTACCCTTCCTCTGACCATGGGTTACCGAGCATATGGTACATGATCTGATTCTGAAATAAGTAAGGAAAAGAATGTGTGGCATTCTATTCACATCCACCATCCAACTCTTCATTACCCTTTGGAAGCCTTATCTTAAATTCTTTAACCTTCTTCAGAATAAATGGTATTCTGGAGCTCACAGTCATTTATCAACCACCAGAATAACATTGATAAAAAGATAAGCCTTTATTTAAGAGGAAAGTTTAGAGTCATTAAAAGAACAACAAAAATTTCTTAAGAAAACCTAGTCTGTTTTCCTCTTGATCAATTTTGTGCACATCTCATCATCTATTTGTAGAGTCTATCCAAGATGAAAGTACCGATAACTATGAATTGATCCAATTTGGTATCATTATTTGGACAAGAGATATTCTGCATCCTCTTGATATTTTCTACATGAACTGTTAAGATGAACTCTTTGGCCTGGCTTATTATAGATCTTATTTAGGAGTGCTACAATTAATTCACCATGAAGGAACAACTGGAGAACCTTTTTTAAAAAAACCCAAAAAACTCTTAATTTCCATCTTAGAATCAATACTGTGTATTAGTTTCAAAGCAGAATAGCATTAAGGGCTAGGAAATGAGGGTTAAGTGACTAGCTTAGGGTCTTATAACTAGAAGATCATATTTGAACCTAGAACCTTCTCTTTTATAAAAGGTCTTTCCTTCTTTCAGATTCTATGCTGAATATTCTTCATGATAGTGGAAAATACATCACCATTTTTAATATTTCATTTGATATTAATAATAAGGGTATCTGATCAAAGTTTATCTCATTTGTAACATTTTACAAAAAACCCAACATACAAAAATATGTATTCAGAAACATCTTACTGGGTTATCCTTAAGGATACTGAATGAAATGTTTTTAACTAGTTCCCAAACAATAAGCACACTGGGTTAATGTATTCTCTAAATCTTTTGGTCAACTGTGTGTTCATAAATATGCAATTTATTGTTATGTACTATTAGCCAAACTATGCTTATTTCATTCTCAAAATGACATAAAGTTGCTCTTAATGCATATGTTCATTATCCTTATAAACATTCTGCAAGTCCTTTTAGTGGTAGCAAAGAACTGGAAACTGAGGGGGTTGTCCATCAATTGGAGAATTGCTGAATAAATTTTGTTATATGATTGTGATGGAAAACTATTGTGCTATTAGAAATGACAAGTAGGATGATAGCTGAAAAATCTGGAAAGAATGAACCGATACAAAGTGAAGTTAGTAGAACCAGAACATTATACACAGTAAGAGCAATATTTTTTGATGAACTGTGAAAGACCTAGTTATTCTCAGCAATGCAGTTGTCCAAGATAATCCCAGAGATTCATGAAAAAAATGCCATTTGTCCTCTTAAGAATCAATGGAGTCTGAACACAGACTGAAATGTACTATTATTTCACTTTCTTTCCCTTTCTTTTTTTTCCATTTGAAATCTCTGCCACAAAATGACCAATATGGAAAAATATTTTACATGATTGCACATGTAAAATCCCTATCAGAATGCTTTCTGCCTCTGGGAAGGGAAAGGAGTGGAAGGCAGTGAGGTAGGGAAGTTATGAAGGAGGGAGAGAATTTGTACCTCAAGACTTTTTTTTAAAGTATGTTAATTTTTCATGTAATTGGGAGGAAAATAAAATGCAATTAAAAAAATTTTATCTTTAAAAATATTTTTCCATGTTTACATGATTCATTTCCTTTTCCTACCTTTTTCCCTTCCCCCCCCCAGAGCTGAAAAGCAATTCCACAAGGTTATACAAATGTTATCACTTGATACCTATTTCCGTATTATTCATTTTTGCAATAGAGCAATCTTTTAAAACCCAAACCCCAAATCATATGCCTATACAAACAAGTGATAAGTCATATGTTTTTCTTCTGCATTTCTACTCCCACAGTTCTTTCTCTGGATGTGGATATAGCATTCTTTCTCATAAATTCCTTGGGATTGTCCTGGATCATTGCATTGCTACTAGTAATAAAGTCCATCATATTGGATCATCATTCCACAATGTTTCACTTTCTGTGTACAATGTTCTCTTGGTTCTGCTCATTTCACTCTTGCATCAGTTCACAGAGGTTCTTCCAGTTCATGTAGAAATTCTCCAGTTCATCATTCCTTATGGCACAATAAGATTCCTTCACCATCATATAACACCCCCTCATTTTCCAATTTTTTGCCACCACAAAGAGTACGGTTATGAATGTCTTTGTACAACTCTTTTTTTATTTCTTTGGGGTACAAACCTAGTAGTGGTATTGTTGGATCAAAGGGCAAGCAATCTTTTAAAGCTCTTTGTACATAGTTCCAAGGTGCCCTCCAGAATGGTCAGATCAATTCACAATTCCACCAGCAATGTATTAAGTGCCCCAATTTTGCCACATCCCCTCCAACATTTATTATTATCCTTAACTGTCATATTGGCCAATCTGCTAGGTATAAGGTGATATCTCAGAGTTGTTTTGATTTGCATGAGGGATTTAGAACACTTTTTCATGTGCTTATTGATAGTTTTGAGTTCTTCATCTGAAAACTGCCTATTCATGTCCCTTGACCATTTGTAAATTGGGGAATGGCTTGATTTCTTTTACATTTGACTTAGTTCCTTATAAATTTGAGAAATTAGACTTTGTTAGAGATTTTTGGTATAAAATTTTTTCCCAGTTTGTTGCTTCCTTTCTAATTTTTGTTGCATTGGTTTTTTGGTACAAAACCTTTTTAATTTAATATAATCAAAATTATTCATTTTACATTTTGTAATGTTATCTATCTCTTGCTTGGTCTTAAATTCTTTCCTTTCCCATAGATCTGACTGGCATACTATTCTATGTTCACTCAATTTACTTATAATTTCCCCCTTTATATTTAAGTAATTTACCCAATTTTGAATTTCTTAGTGTAGGGTGTGAGATCTTGAGTTAAATCTAGTTTTTCTCTTGTGGATCTCTCCCTAATTTATTTTAGACTTGTTTTTCCCTGCTACATAGTATTTTATGAATAGCTATATCACATAATCTTCTATCCTTGTTTGTAAGATTTTATAAGCAAATTTATATTTCACATTATCACTGTTCTTGAATACCATATCTGCTTAGCAAGAAGGTCAAGAGCTAGTATGACCTAGGTCTTGACTTCTAGGCTCTCTGGGTCTCCTTGTGATGACTAATAATCTATACACCTATTAATCAAACTTATTTAAGGATGTGGTCACATGGTGTTATCTCTTCCTCCATCCATTTTTTCCTGCTTTTCAGGATCAGCATTATGTTTAAATAGGTGAGGTTAAGTTGTTTTAATTATATGCTTATATATCTTATTTGTTTTTATTTTCTCTAGTTTTTAAATGAATTTTAATCTTTTATTTGGAACTTTCTTTTTAACATTATAAACTTTAACAAGAGATATATTTTCTGTATGCAAAATAGAAAGAGGACTGTATACGAAACCTTGTACATACCTCTATCATTTAATCTATTTTTATGTATATAACAAATGTAATACATTAGTTTTAAAACTCTCCTATAATTGTCTGTCTTCCTCTTCCTTTTGCCCACTTCTTGCCTTAAAGTATTTCATTGATGCTCTTTCTTTTCTTTTTTTATGTTACTATCATCATCCTATTCTTTCCTCCCACCAAATAAAAGTTCTCTGTTACAACAAATATCCTCAGTAAAGCAAAACAAATCTACAGCACTGGTCATTGAAAATGGATGTCTCATTCTGTGCTTGCAGTTCATCACTTCTTCACCAAGAAGCAGGAAGCACATTGGACCATCCCTCGCCTAGAATCATGCTTAGTCTATGCCATCAAAGTTCTGGAGACTTTTCAAAATGATTTTCTTGTATAGTATTGTAGTCCTGGAATAAATTGTTCTACTCCTTCTGCTCACTAAACTCTCAATAAGTTCATAAATAACTGTTCAGATTTCTTTGAAACCATTCCTTTAGTCTTTTCTTATGGAACAATAACAATCCTATATTCATATACCATAATTTGTTCAGACATCCACTTTGTTTCCAGTTTTTTGTTATAACAAAAAGTACTAATATAAATATTTTTATACAACTGGGCCCTTTCTTTTACATGTATTTAGTAGTGGTACCAATTGAGTCAAAAGGTATGCACAGTTTAGTGACATTTTGGTTAGTTTCAAATTCTTTTTCAGAATGGCAAGTCCAATACATGGCTCAACAAATGGAGACTCAATGTGCCTGTTCTTCCAAAGTCATTTCAATAACTTATTTTTGCCAATACGGCAGGCATAAGGTAGAGCTATTCCTTTTTTTTTTTTTTTTTTGCATTTCTCTTATTATTATATTCCATATTATTGATACGGAACATTTTTTTCATAAGTGTGTTGATTGCTTGGATTTCTACCCATCGTTTTCCCTTCATATTCATATCCTTTGTTGATTAATAATATATTAGAGAATGGCTTTGAGGTTCCTTCTAACTCAAAATTTCTGATTCTGTGAATAATCTGTGTACTCAAAGAAAACTGCTCCATTTGACAAAGGTGGTCCCAACAGAGCCAGATACTGAAGAATCCCCATCAAACTACTTTTCTATCATCATTGTACCAAATATTACAAAAGATCGTTTCTTCAAGAACAAGAAAAGTACTTACGCCTCATGAGAGTGTTACTGCCTCCAAAAAAAGTACAAATTACTTGGTCTTCCAATTCAAGGACCCTCTACAATCTGATTTCACTCTATCTTGCCTTATTTCATATTATCCTACACCCTAACTTTACATTCCAGTCAAAATAAACTACCTTCTGCTCCTCAAACATGTCTTGTGCTTTCCTCTGAACTTTTTTTTCACACTGCTCCTCACACCTAAAATGTTGTTCCCTCCCTATTCTTGACTTGTCAAATTCCCACCCATTTTTTAATAGTCTCACAAATGCCACCTCTTTCATGTGGCGTCTACTGATTTCTCATTTCAGTAAGGATCTAGTCATCAGAGGGCCCTATGAATGCAAAATTTACCCAGTATTAAATTATCTGTGTATCTGTTTTTTCCTCTTCTTAGACTATAAGCACTTGGAGGACAACTTCAGTGGAATCTAATTCCCAGGCCACTCTTCTTGGGGGGAGGGAGGAAGGGAAAAAGTGGCAGCCATTTCTGAAAGTAGTTTCCTGCCACTACTTCAGAGTCAGGCTCTATGTGTGACACAATAAAAAAAAAGTACAGTAAGAGGTAGAATATAAGATTTTCTGATTCCCAAAGCTCATTCAAAGATAAAAGGCAAATGGACAAATGGAACTAGTAGGTAAAAGAAAACTTGTTGCAGACAAGAGAAATCAAATCAGATAGTTGGGCTTGCAGACACACATTTTTTTTGTAATTCTGTACCAATGGGCATGAAATAATTCTAACTGCTTCCCAAGGTGATAAACTTTATCATAAGCATATTAAAAAGGTCTAATAAGCTTACCTTAATGAGTTCAATGCTGTCTTCTGTTGTGACGAGTCATCAGCAACATGGATAAGTTTGTGATATTGGGCTTTCAGTTTATTCTCTAGTGACTCTATTGTCTCCCTCATCACTGAGACTTTAGTCTTCAAATCACATCTCTCAGTTTCAAGCTGTAATTAATGGATAAAAATGGAATGACATACTTAGAGAAGGAGTTGTAGACTTTCCTTTTGCCACTCTTTAAGGATACTTTTAAAAAGTTTCTACAAGTAAACACAAAGTATTTATTCTTTCTTTTTTTATAAAAGAAATGTAAACAAAAATAGTCCATACAAACAAATCTTTAAATTACATTTTCCAGACCCCTATTGCCAGAGTCCTAACAACTGCAGGCATAATTCTCTTTTTCCCTTTTAAAAGTGTTTTCCTTAAATCGAAGGATTTGGGGCATGATTTTTAAGCTCCCTTTCTACATGATCCTTTAAGGATATTTCTCAAAGAAAATTGTTTAGAGAGAAAAAAAAATTATTTACTAAAAAGTTTGTTTTGAAAGCAATTTAATTCACCTCATAATTGATGTTTTCCAGATCTTCAAGATTTTTTTCCATTTCCGATTTTCCCACAAAAGCCAGTTCCTGTAGGTTCTGAAAGAAATTTTATGAGAAATATTAGCATAAATCACAAATAAGACAACAAATATTTATTAAGAACCTGTTGTGTACAAGGTCTAGGGGATATTAGGAATCAAGAATTTTAGATGGCTTAATTAATGAATCTTTCTCAATGAGTTTATGGTCTTGTGTGCATACAACATTTTTTTAAAAAGTTTTAAATGTTAGACTCAAAGTGTTTGAATAGATATGAGAAGAAATATCAGAAAATGATCATTAAAAATTGTATCACTGGGCAAGTCACTTGACCCCCACGGCCCACCCTTACCAATCTTCCACCTATGAGACAATACACCGAAGTACAAGGGTTTAAAAAAAAACTGTATCAACATATTAAAAAAATATATAAAAAACAACTAAGAACACAGTATTTAGTTTACTCTTAATTCTACCCACTTACAAGGCAGGGCCTGGAGGCATACATGACTATTTGTTTTTATAATCTATAATGTCCTACTACTTCTGTAATATTTTACTCCTGTATTTCTCTGTGGTATGGAAATCAGAATGGATTCTCAAAGGTTATGTATGCCAGCAATGGACAAACTTTTTTGAAGAAGGGGCCAAAGAAAAGGAAATGCTCATCTGTCAGTCTGTTTCTAAGGCAACTCTTTCGAAGTTTCATTGTATTGTATCCTACTCATTATATTCGTCAGATTAGGAATAATGTCACACAGGACCAGATAGAACATTTCAGGGGGTCGCATCTGGTGGGCAGTAGTTTTTCCATCACTGATGTATGCTAAAGGAGTATAAACTCTGGAAGGTTTTACCATGCTAGAAAGGTTACAAGGAAAGTACTAGTGAAAGCATCTGCTATCTGAAAATCAACCTAGACATGTACAGGAAACAATTTCTCCAGTAGTTTGGCCACCAGGTGATTAATTTTGTCAGTTATATGATCCCTTTCTGTTTTCACAAAGGGAACAAAGGATAAAAAGAATCACAGACTTTTTAGACAATCTATAAATAATAACTGTGGGTGATCTAAATGTGAAATTTTGGTCTAATGTCCACGATTGACATGCTCTTTGGAAGAACTTATGTTAATTAGAAGGTTCTCCTCCAAGTAACTAAAATATGCATATGCTATCATCCTACAAGACTCTCTGATACATGCAACCAGAAATAAAAAATCAATAACTCTCTAATTACTGATGTCAAGTGAGACATAAAATAAGATGTAAACTTACCAAGTGCTTGTCACTATCTTTAAAGGTGTAGGCCTATATAAGTAAGAGACTATCTATAAATGGTGAAGTTCTCTACTTCATTATAATATTGTGTTGCTTATATGAAGGCCTGGAACATTGCAAGACATACTCAATAAAATCCATAATTACAAGGAAGAGATTTTCAAAACAATATTCAGGAAAAAAAACAAATAGGTAAAAAAAGTCTGTTGGCTTGACATCCTTTGTGGGAACCAAAGTGAATAAGCAAAGCTAAATATAAAGAATGTGTTAAATTTAACTTTAGTATTAGATAAAAGTAAATCAACAGACTCTCAGTTAGTTGAATATTAATGGTAAGGAATTTGGAAAATTCAAATATGACACCAGAATTTTTTTTAAAAACTCTTACTTTCTGTTTTAGTACAGAAGACAGAAGAGTGGCAAGTAAAAAATTAGAACAAAAGAGGCTATGATAACTTAAACTTTCCAACAACATAATTCTATTACATTGTAGTCAATAAAAGATATACCTAATATTTCTGCATTTATAAGGTTTTTTTATGCCCTAGCACATAATAATCTTTTGTGTACCATAGTTGAGAAATTAGTAGATTCCTTTCTATTCTTTTTTAGTAATGCTGATTTATATCATAACTAACTTTTCTAAAATTTTTCAATTCCTTGACTTTTCTTGTCAGATTTGTTTAGGTTGGAAAGGGACATGCTGAGGTTCCCAAGTTTTACTGTTTTGTCTATTTCTTTCTGCAATTTAATTGTTTTCTTTAAGTAATTAGATACTATGCTACCTATTCAGTACATATTTATTAAGTACTCATATTATTTCAATAGCTATGGGAATTTCTCTCTGTATCTCTTTTATCTCTTGCCTATTTTCACCCTTGACTTGTCTGAAATCAAAATTATTACCCTTGCTTTTAAAAATCTACCTTAAGCATAATAAGTTCTACTCCAGGGGGGATTCTGGGAAGATGGCGGCTTAGATGGAGCAAACTTCAGACCTCCATACCCTTCCACACTGAGATAAAAAATAAAGTGCTTTGAGGGGAAAGAAAACCAAATCTAACAACAGGACAGAGCTGGGAGATCCTCCTGTTGGTCAGCTCAAGTGGTACACCAAGAAAAAAGGCCTGAATTCTTGAACTGTTGGGTTTGAGGGAAAGAAGAAGGGGAATCCCAGACCCCTCCCCTACGTGCTTTGTGGAGTCTACAGCAGCTCCTGGAATCTCTGGGCGGGCAAACTCACTAGTCCAGAGAGAGGGCCTTGCTGCCACAGCTGTGCTGGTCTCAGGAAGTTGAACACAGATAGCAGGGTGGCAGCCAGAGGAGAAACACAAGGAGGGCAACTTAGAAGCAGTGAAAATGCTCCATCTTGCCCCCCCTCCCCTTTCTATTGAGGTTTTAGCCTCAGGGCACATCAAGCTCTACAGATGATCTCCCTCCCCTAAATCTCATCAATAGGACTGATAAGTCTTCAGAGGGCAGGGAAATTACAACACCCCTCCCCCATAGACTGCAGGGAAAGAAGATACAAACTTCTGTGGCCATCTGGGGAAGATCTTACATCAAAGCCCATTAAAATCTGCTTAACCTAATCAACCAGTAGGGCAGAGAAAGTGCCCATTCAGGTCAAAATAATCCAAATTCAAAAATTCGGCAAATAATCATAGAAGCAAGAATATAGGCAATTACAGGAGGGAAAGAAGGGAAAAAATATGAGTAAACAACAGAAAAAAAAAGAAAATACAATTGACAGCTTCTTTCCAGGAAGTGAAAAAAGAGCAAATGAAATAGAAAATGATCAGGGATCTCCAAGCAGAAACAAAGAAACTCAAGTGAATTGGACACAGGAAGAACTCAAAATACAATTTAAATTCTACTTCAGCTTCTCAATGTAACTGTATGAATCTTTAAAATATCTTATTGCTAAATTCTAATTTCTAAACTAATCTGTTATCTTAGTTCATCCCATTCATGCCCACCATTAAGAATGTTATTATGTATTTTCCTCCTTCATATTCTTTTTTAAAAAATAAAAACCGTTACCTTTTGACTTTGAATTAATAAAGTAGGGTATAGAGAAATAATTTGATTGTAGTCTATTCCTTTTCCTCCACCCTCTGTCCCTCTGTCTTTTCTCTAAGAACAGACATCATTTGGTTTTGACATTTTCTTTTTAATCACATTTTTGATTTGCTTGTGACTCTTCCCTTTCTGGCACTATTTTCACTATTTCAGAGAGAGAACTCATGAATTATGCACCGCTTACCATGATGACCACATCATTCAGTCTGTATGGGCTTTAGTTCCCCAATTTGGTTGGTTGATTTTAATTCCAAAGAAAAATATACTGCTCCCAGAGTAAGTTTGATACCTCTAATCTCACCAAAACAGTGCCTAGTTCCACTTTCCTCAGTCTCCTCTTTCCTCTGATTGTAGGACTAGTAAAAATATCAAATTTGTCCCAATGCCTTCCTTTATAGAGGGCAGAAACTGAACTCTCAAATCTTCTTTGCATCAGTTGTTCTGCCTTATTTCAATTCTATAGAACAAGATGTTCCTGTACCAAGTAGCAGCTGGTGTCTTGGCCCTACTGCCCTTTTCTTGTCTCCTTTTGTGTGTTGGCTCACTCCGTTAGAATGTAAGCTCTTTGAGGACAGGAACAGACTTTTGTTTTATAAATTGTATCCTCTGATGCCAGGTTCATAGCAGATACTTAATAAATGTGGATTGGATTGGATTGGATTAAAATGAAAAGGTAGGACTAAATTATCTTAATGGTTTCTTCTATTGATAACAATCTTAAAGACTATGGAATTATATAATAATTTTTTCCTGGATTTCATCTCAATCCAAGTATTTGAAAAATACATGATGAAAAGTCATAAATAAATTTAACACTTCAATATTAAGTTTTATAATAAATTCCTTTTGAACATCTTTTGTCATAAGAGATTCCATGAAAAACAAATACAATTTGAGATGATTTTGATTAACTTTATTCCTGAAATGCTTTAGATATTCATTTCAAACATTCCTTTAGCACACTTTAGGTACTTATTATGAGCTGAAAGTCCTAAGAATTTCAACATTCACAAAGATAGAGAATGTTCTTCAGAACTTAAAGGTGTTTAAAATCTAGATGAACTTAAATTTAGTTATACATTCAAGGAAGCAACCACGCACTTTTTTCTTCTCTGCAATAGTTCTAAAATCTTAGGTTAGCTTATAAATCATTTTACAAATGCTGCTAAAGTTACACTGAAAATCTTGAATTTCAAAGAAACAAAGCACTCACCTTCAACTTCTCTCTTAAAGCTTCCTTTTCTACAATCGTTAATCTCAAGTCGGTTAATGCGGTTTCCTTTTCTTGTTCCATAAGACAAAGAATCTCTTGGGGTGGCAAAGAATACGATGCTTCCTTTCTTAGTGTACATAAATCATGCTGTGCCTTAAAAAACAAATTGTCAAAGTCAGAATTCTAGCATTATAATCACAAAATAAGATTTCTGTAATATGAGAAAGCACCAGGTCATGATTTTGTTATGCAACATTTATGAAATAAATAAGAATAATTATTTGAATTCTACCAGGCAGTCTTACCTATAGTATAAATTTATTTTCTGTTATTTATATTTGCAAAGACCTATAATTTAGTGGCTCAATATTCTGTACAAACTAAATGTATTAGTCAACTATTATTTTACTTAGTGGCACCATAACTTTGGTAGTTTGTGTTAAAAATCCTGGTGTCAGTGGGAGCTAGAAAACATAGTGGATGGAAGTGCCAGGTCTGGAGTTGGGAGGATCTGAGTTCAAATCTGGTCTTAAACTTCCTAGCTGTGTGACTCTGGGCAAGTCATATGCCTAGTCCTTGCTACTCTTCTGTCTTAGAATTGATACTTAAACAGAAGCTAAGTTTCTTTTTTAAATCCTAATGTCATTTGAATTTTCCAACTTTCTCACCACTAATATTCAATTAACTGAGAGCCTGTTGATTATATATACATAATACCTCAGGGATCTGTCCCTTTAGCTCTCTCTACACTACCACAGTATGTGACTCTGTTACTAGTCACTTGGACAATTACAATGCCTTAACTATTCTTCTTATCTCCATTTTCTGTCCTTCCAATCCATTTTTCTTAATATTGTCAAATAATCTCTTTACAAACAAATATTTAGGTTATTCCTTTATTCAAGATTCTGAAATGGCTCCTTAAAAGATACTGAATAAAGTCCAAAACTCCTTTTTCTGTTTTGGTCCTCCATCAATGCAGAACTATAGCTACTTATATATAGAATTTAGTCTTATGTGGCTGGGAAGTTGGAAGACCTCCACCTATTTTTTAGAGACCCTTAATGTCCTTAAGGACCTAGGTTATGCTGACCAGAAACCTGATCAGATCCAAAAACTCATAGGTAAGACCCATGTGTTTTATCTGAAAATTGGTCCCCATACTAATCAATCACTGTTCATGTTTCCTTGGTTGTTTATAAACACTTGAGAGGAGTGAGATGTCTTCTTTTAAAAGAAAACTTATACAATCTTAAAAAACTCTGTTTTCTTATAAAATTCTGATATCTAGCCCTAGTATCTTTCCTGGATTCCTGCCCCACACCCCCAAAATATCTATTAAGCATCTCCAACCAGATGTCCTGGAGACATCTCAAACTCATCCAAAGAGAATTCATTAGAATTCATTATCTTTCCCTCAAAATATAACTATTCAATTCCTAATTTCCCTATTTTTCCTTTGAAGGCACCAACCATTCTTCCAGTTATACTCAGGTTTGCAATTGTGGAGACATTCTAAACTCTACTCTCCTTCATTTCCACGAGCCAATCAGTTGTCAAGTTTTGGAAATTCTGTTTCTATGATATATCTCTCTTCTATGTTGCCTTTTATGCACTACATGATCTCCATACTAATTCAGGCCCTTAGGACCTTTTGCTTGGATTATTCTGGTAGTCTGTATATCCTCTGAATTCAATCTCTGATCTTGTCACTAGCTTGCTCAAATGGCTCCCCTCTTGTCTCCAAGACCAAATACAAACTACTTTGTTTGGCTTTTAAAGTTCTTCACAATTTCCTTAATGAATATTGATGCAAAAATCTTAAAATAAAATGCTAGCAAAGAGACTACAGAAAAATAACACAAGGATTATTCACTGTGACTAGACAAGATTTATACCACAAATGTAAGGCTGGTTTAGTATTAGGAAAAATATCAGCATAATTGACTATATCAATAAGCAAACTAACAGAAATCACATGATTATCTCAATAGATGCAGAAAAAACTTTTGACATAATACAATGCCCATTCCTCTTAAAAACACTAGAAAGGACAGGAATAAAAGGACCTTTTCTTAAAATAATAAGTAGTATCTCTCTAAAACCATCAGCAAGCTTCACTGCAATGGAGATAAGTTAGAAGCCTTCCTAATAAGATCAGGAGTGAAAAAAGGATGCTCATTATCACTATTATTTAATATTGTATTAGAAATGTTAGCTTTTGCAATAAAAAAATTGAAGGAGTTAAAGTAGGCAGTGAGGAAACTAAACTCTCACTCTTCACAGATAATATGATGGTATACTTAGAGAATCCAGGAGAATCAGCTAAAAAACTAGTTGAAATAATTAATAACTTTTGCAGAGTTGTGGGATTTCAAACAAAGTCCAGCAGCAAGTGTTAAAAAGAGAAATTGCATTTAAAATTACTCTAAATAATATAAAATACTTGGGAATCTATTTGCCAAGACAAACACAGGAATTATAGGAACACAACTACAAAAACACTTTTCTTACAAATAAAGTTAGATCTAAACAATTAGAAAAACATTCATTGTTCATGGGTAGGTCAAACTAATATAATAAAATGACAATCCTACCTAAACTAATTTACTTATTCAGTGCCATGACGGTCAAACTACCAAAAAACTATTTTATAGAACTAGAAAAAAATAGAATATATAGAACTAGAAAAAATAACAACAAAATTCATCTGGTAGAACAAAAGATCAAGATTATCAAAGGAACTAATAAAAAAAAAAAGTGAAGGATGGTGGCCTAGTGATACTAGATCTTAAAATGTACTATTTTAAGGCTGTAAGCTTCAAAACAATCTGGTACTGACTAAGAAACAGAAAGGTGGACCAATGGAAAAGAGAAGGGATAAATGACCTTGGCAATCTAGTGTTTGATAAACTCAAAGATCCCAACTTTGGGGATAAGAATTCACTATCTAACAAAAACTGCTGGGAAAACTGGAAAACATTATGGAAAAAATTAGGTATAGATCAATATCTCACACCTTATATGAAGATATGGTCAAAATGGGTATATAATTTAGACATAAAAGGGTGATGTTATAAGTAAATTATGGGAACATAGAATGATTTAGCTGTCAGATCTACAGAGAAGGGAAGAATTTATGACCAAATAAAGAGATAGAGAATATTACAAGGTATGAAATGAATAATTTTGATTATATTAAATGAAAAAGGTTTTGTATAAACAAAACCAATGCAACCAAGATTAGAAGGGAAACAACAAACTGGAAAAAAATTTTATAACAAGGTTCTCTGACAAAGGTCTCATTTCTCAAATATATAAAGAACTAAATCAAATTTATAAGAGTACAAGTCATTCCCCAATTAACAAATGATCAAAGGATATGAATAAGCAGTTTTTTGATGAAGAAATCAGTGATCAATAATTATATGAAAAATGTTTTAAATCCCTCTTGATTAGAAAAATGCAAATTAAATCAGATAGGCCAATATAACAGTAAAGGAAAATGATAAATGTTGGAGGGGATGTGGCAAAATTGGGACACTAATTCATTGCTGGAAGAGCTGTGAACTGATCCAACCATTCTGGAGAGCAATTTGTAATTATGCCCCAAGGGCTATAAAAAAATGTATGCCCTTTGATGCAGTAATATCACTACTAGGATTGTATTGCAGAGATAAAAAAAAAAAAAAAAAAGAGAGAGAGAGAGAGAGAAAGGATCTACTTGTACAAAAATATTTACAGCAGCTCTTTTTGTGGTGATAAGGAATTGGAGATTAAAGGGATATCCATCAATTGGAGAATGGCTGAACAAATTGTGGTATATGATGGTAATTGAATACTAACTGGAAGATTTCCAAAAAAAGCTGGAAAGACTTGCATTAACCTGATGCAGAGTGAAATAAGCAGAACCAGGAAATATCAGCAATATTATGAAATGATCAAATGTGACAGACCTTAGCTATTTGCAATACAATGATTCAGTAATATTCTGAGGGACTTAAAACAAAGGATGCTATCTACCTCCAGAGAAAAAACTGTTGGAGTCAGAATGCACGAGAGCCTAATGATTTTTCTATTGTTTATTTGGGTTTATGTTTTGGCATTTTGGTGTTATAAGATTACTTACTTACAAAAATGAACAATTATGAAAATGTATTTTGCATGATAATACATCTATAACCCAGATGAAATTATCTGCCAGCACTGGGAGGAGGAAGGGAAGGGGGAGATACGTTCAATCATATAATTTAGGAAAGCTTGTGTAGAAATTTGTTACTATATGTAATTAGTTAAAAAATGTTTTTAATAATTCTGGTCTACCTCTTTCCATTACTCTTCATCACACAATTTACCTCCTAGTCAAAATGGCATACTAGTTCTTCTCTATACATGACATTTCCTCATTCTTCTCTGTTCCCAGGCATAGGCTGCACCCTCAGGCAACTTCGTGACTTACAGAATCCTTATTTTCCTTCAAGACTCAGCCAGGTTTCAATTCCTCTAAGAAGCCAATCTCAATTCCTCCTCTGACTCTAGATTCTAATATGTACACACCAAAAAAAGATTTTGTGCATACTTTGTTTATATTTTGTATTGAATGTCCTATGTATGTGTTGTTTTCTCCCAAAAGGATATAAATGATGAAGTTAAGATTTTGGTTTGTTTTATATCCCTATTATCCTCCCCTAGCATAAAATACTTCCTGAATAAATAAATGAGTGTTGAATTGTCAAAAAAAAAAAAAAAAAAAAAAGCAGAGCAATAGATCACTTAAGAGAAGCAAACAAAATCAATGTTTTCGTGTTTAATAAAGTTAAAAAATAAATTATTAAAGGAAAAATTCCCTATTTGACAAGAACTTCTTGGTAAAATTTAAATTAATTCAGTCTAAAATATTTAGGAATTCTCTCCCTCCTACCCCCCCCCCCCATCCTTTTTAAACTCTTCTGTGCCGTCTTAGAATTAATATCAAGTATTGGTTTCAAGGCAGAAGAGCAGTAAGAGCCAGGAAGTGGAGGTTGTGACTTGCCCAAGCGTCACACAGCTAGGAAGTTATCTGAGGTCAGACCTGGCTCTCAATCTATTGAGCCACCTAGCAGCACTCCTTACCATTTTTTTTTTAAGATTGGAATTCCCTATTTCTCCTGCATCTACTCATTGATCTGTTCAATTTCTAACCCAGGCTGGTTTGCCCCCTTCTTAAGCAGCCTACTGACACTAGTCTCCCAGGAGCTCACTATATTTGTATCAGACATAGGGCAAACACCTGATCAGATTTAACCCACTGCAACTCAGGCCTCTTGAGCTCAAGCAATCCATCAGCCTCAGCCTTCCCAACAGCAGGGATTCTAGGCAAATGCAACTATGCTTAATAAGAGCTCCCTATTCAAAGCAATTTTCAGATAAAGAAGTCAAAACTATCAATAAACACATGAAAAAGTGTTCTAAATCTCTTATAATTAGAGAAATGCAAATCAAAACAACTCTGAGGTACCACTTCACTCCTAGCAGATCGGCTAATATGACAGCAAAGGAAAGTAATAAATGCTGGAGGGGATGTGGCAAAATAGGGGCATTAATGCATTGCTGGTGGAGTTGTGAATTGATCCATCCATTCTGGAAGGCAATTTGGAACTATGCCCAAAGGGCTTTAAAAGACTGTCTGCCCTTCAATCCAGCCATACCATTGCTGGGTTTATACCCCAAAGAGATCATAGGGAAAAAGATTTGTACAAAAATATTTAAAGCTGTGCTCTTTGTGGTAGCAAAAAATTGGAAAATGAGGGAGTGTCCACCGATTGGGATATGGCTTAAGAAATTGTGGTATCTGTTGGTGATAGAATACTATTGTGCTGAAAGGAATAATGAACTGAAGGAATTCTATGTGAACTGGAAAGACCTCCAGGAATTGATTCAGAGTGAAAGGAGCAGAGCCAGAAGAACATTATACACAGAGACTGATACATTATGGAATATAATAGACTTCTCTAACAGCAGCAATGCAATGACCCAGGACAATCCAGAGGAACTTATGAGAAAGAACACTATCCACATCCAGAGAAAGAACTGTGGGAGTAGAAACACAGAAGAAAAACATATGATTGATCACGTGGTTTGATGGGTATATGATTAGGGATTTTGACTTTAAAAGATCACTCTATTGCAAATATTAATAAAATGGGAGGGGGGCAGCTGGGTAGCTCAATGGATTGAGAGCCAGGCCTAGAGACGGGAGGTCCTAGGTTCAAATCCGGCCTCAGACACTTCCCAGCTGTGTGACCCTGGGCAAGTCACTTGACCCCCATTGCCTACCCTTACCAATCTTCCACCTATGGGTCAATGCACAGAAGTTAAGGGTTTAAAATAAAAAAATTTAAAAAAAAAATGGAAATGGGTATTGAAAAATGATACATTTATAAACAAGTGGAATTGCTCATCAGCTCAGGAAGGGGGGGAAGAAATGAGGGGGAAAGAACATGAATCATGTAACCATAGAAAAAAATTTCTTAATTAATTAATTTTTAAAGAAGAGCTCCCTATTCAACAAGAATTTCTGGATAACCTGGAGGCAAATTTGATAGGAAACTATTTTAGATCAGCATTTCATAATTTGTCACAATATGTACTAACTAAATCAATGTCTGAATTAACTGTAAAAGTTCACACTATTAAAAATTAGAATTTAATACAAAAGTCTACAACTTGATGGGACAAAAATTTAAACCAAAAAAGGGATAGTAAAAAAATAAAATAATTTCAACTGCATAAAAATTTAAAAGTTCTCATGAAAAAAATTAATGAAATTAGAAAAAAGAAAACTGAACTGACAGAAAAAAATAATTTAAAGCAAATCTCTATAATAAAAGTTTTGATCACCAAAAAATACTGTAAAGCAACACAAAATATTAAGCTAAGAGCCATTACCCTAAAAAGTGACTTAAGGCTATGAATTATACAAGAAAAGTCATTAATTAAATGGTTCATATCCTTTGACTCAAAAATCCTGTTATTGGCATATAGCCCACAAGGAGGGGGGAAAAAGGCCTCACACATACCAAAAGATACAAAGCAACACTTCTTATGGTAACAATAAACTGGAAACAAAGTGCCTACTAATTGTGAAATAGATACTAGGATATGGGAACATAACAGAACATTATTTTGCTCTAAGAAATGACAAATACACAGTTTCACAAAAACAGAAAAACTCATAAGAATCGATGAAAAGCAAACCAGGAGAATGACAAATAATTACTGCAATACGAAAAGAAAAGACAACACTAAAATTAAACCAAATGCTAAGTAATGGTAAGATTAATCTTCCCCCCAGAAAACAGGTGAAAAAGCTTCTCTCTCTTTTCATTAGAGGTAGGGCACTAAAAGTGTAGAATGATGTATCCACTGTTGTCAGTTGGTTTTCCATTACTACAATGCTCACTTTGCAGTGGTTGGGTGGAGGAGTTAGAATATAATGACTTGATATTAAAAAGATATAAGTAGATGTTTGTTTTAAAAAGCAAAATACAAAACCAAAACCATTCCTTTGCCTTCAAGGAACTTACATTTAGACATTTAACATGGGTGAGTAAATATATATAATTTAAGGGGAGAAATGTACTGCCAAAGATACAAGTTGTTTGAGCCTGGGATAGTCACTTAACTTCCATGAATCTTTGTTTCCTTCTCTGAAATTGGGTATAAAAATAACACAACCTCACAGGGTTGATGGAAGATCATCTAAAATTAACCATGTTGAAAGTCAAGCTCCTCTTCTTTTTATCTAAACCGGGCTCCTCTTCTGGCTTGTTATATAGGAACAAATTCTAGGCTTTTAGTCAGAAGACAAAGATGCAAATCCTTACTCTGTCACTTACTGGCTATATTAACCTGGGCAAGTTAAGAGTATCTCTCCTCATCTCTATAATGCTATCTGCTTGATTTTCCATAAAGATAGATGGTACAACTTCCAGCCAAGATGGACTGAACAGAAGACTGCCACATATCTACTCAAAAACCTGAAATTTGCGCCAGACAGAATAACAAACAATAATCAAATGTCAAACTATTAAGTAACCTTCCAAAATCAGAAATGCACAAAAAGCCAGTTAGAAATCTGTGGGTAAGAGGCAGCAGGGTGGTTCAGTGGATTGAGAGCCAGGCCTAAAGACAGGAGGTCCTCAGTTCAAATCTGGCCTCAGACACTTCCCAGCTGTGTCACCTGGGTAAGTAAGTCATTAACCCCCATTACCTAGCCCTTACCACTCTTCTGTCTTGGAACTAACACACAGTATTGATTCAAAGACAGAAAGAAAGGGTTTTAAAAAAAGAAAAAGAAAAAAACCTGAGGGCAAAAGGAAATGGAGCTGCCAGAAAAGTCAGTGCAAACAAATAATTTTGAAACTCCCAAATCAACCAGCCAAAGGCAGGAGTCATGGGATGGTCCAGTTGCACAGGGATACAAGCAAAGGTCTGAGAGGTCTCCGTCACTTTACCTGAGATGTCATAATAAGATCTAGCACCTTGAACCTCAAGAACTGGGTGGGGGTCGGGGAATAACATAAACTTCTGATACTGTTAGCCAGTCCAGAAAGCCAGAAGATTTAGAGTAAGACCAAACAGGACTGGAAAGCCCCACACAAAACTGCAGACAGTGTAGAATCTGGCCATGGCACAAAACATCAGTTCAGGATAGTTGGAAAGAGGATTAAATCAAAAAAAGCATCAAGAAGTATAAAAAATTATTACAGCTCTAGAGATGTCTCACAAAGAAGGAACAAATAATTCCACAACAACTAAAGAAAATAACAGGTAATCTGATCTCTAAGTGGATGAAAGAATAGGGACTTTTCAAGTTGGGAAGGGAGAGTAAACAGGTGCAATTCCCTGAAATCAGAAAATGAGATGTTCCACTCCCCCATTAGTGTTTGTATTCAATCAAAAGAAGAAGGAAACATTAACTAATTGACCAGCATAGGGACAATTTTTAGTAAGATATGCAGGTTGCTTGAGATGTTTAACTGTCAAGAAAACTGCTGGTAGAAATCTTTGGTAATATTGAAGTAATGAAAAGAGATACTCTAGTTTTTCAGCCATGCAGGGCTACGTTCAAACAATACAATACAATTTGGTTTTCTCACGATTCCCATAATTGAATAGTTTTCTCAAAGACAGAAATTGGACTAGACCCATAATCGAATAGAAAGGGAAATGAACCAAATCTAGAACTGAGTCACAAGGTAGAGCCAGTGTAGTTCACAAAGTTCCCACAGTTCCCTTATTGAGAAAACTTAATGCATGGGAGTTGAAATCCCCAAACACAATAGTATGGATGGAAAAGAAAAGAGAGCCTATGATAAAATCTTTAGGTACCTGGTAACTGAGAAGGAACAGTTAAGTAGATAGGAAAATCAGGAGATAGTAGTATCGCAAGAGACTAGAAAGAAGAGAATATCAAGAAGAGTGTGATCAACTGTGTCAAAGGTTGCAGAGATCAAGAAGTATGAAGATTGAGGGAAAGTCCATTAGATTTGGTAATTAGGCGATCACACATAATTCTGCAGAGAGCAATGTCAATTGAAGGATGAGTTTCTGAAGCCAGACAGCAAAGGGTTTAGAAGAAAATGAAGGGAGAGGAAGTGACAGTATTAATTTTAAATTGCTTTTTAGAGAAATTTAGCTACAAAAAGGAGGAAAGATACAGGACAATAGGACTAGAGATCAAGTGACATATCACTTCATGCCTGAACTATTACATTAGCCTTCTGCAAAAGTCTATCTGGCTTAAGGCTCTCCCTTCTTTAGATTGTCATCCAATGAGCTATCCGTTCCACATCCTTAATTCACTAATATACAATGATTATCTTACCATCTCCATAATCAAATATAAAATTCTCTATTTTGCTTTCAAAGCCATTCAAGTCTGGCCTTTTCTACCTTTCAAGTCTTCTTATATCTTATTTTACCCACTCAGTATTCAACCTGACAGTTTTACTGTTCCTAAAACAAGACATGCCATCTTCTAACTCTGGGGACTTTCAACGCTTGTCCCTCTTGCCTGGAATGCCTTTCTTGATCTCTAACTCCCAGCCTTCCCTTCAAGTTTCAGCTAACATCCAACTTTCTACAAGAAGCCATTGATAATCCCTGCCTAATGTTAGTACCCAACATCTGTTATATTCAGATTGTCCTGGATCCATCTTGTCTGTATATAGTTGTTTGCATACTGTCAATCCTGCTTTCCCTAATAGACTGTGAGCTCCTTAAGGATTGGCACTGTTTCTGCATTTATTTGTATCTCCAGTGCCTGGAACATAGAAGCTTAAGAATGCTATTCACTGAGCATTTTTAATAGGTGTTTATAGGTAGCATGGAAGCAGCCAATATACAGGGAGAAAAGGAAGGTACAAGAGGCAACATGCTATAAAAGATGAGATGGAATGGAATCAAGAATGCAGAAAGGCCATCTCTTCAAAGGAGAAGACAGTAGAGAAAATAGCTGAGAAATGCGAGATGAGGTAGAGGAACCACAGGGAGCTCTTGGCAAATGGTTTCAAATTTTTCAGTGAAGTTAGAAGTAAGGTTCTTAGCTAAGAGAAGAGAGCTGAGCTCTGGAGGAAAACAAAAGAAGGGTATTAAAAAATATGTGTGTATATACACGAATATATATATATATATATATATATATATATATAAATAAATAGTAAGAGGTAAACCTTACCCAAATAATGGATGTTTGAAACCTAGAACAGTAGAGACTGTGAGAGGAAGCAAGAAATATTGGAACAAAATCAAAGACTGAAAAAATAGAAGAAAATATGACAGATGATATAACAATTTATCTGGAAAATACATCAAGAGATCATTTAAGAATCATTAGACTCCTTGAAGATCAGGATACAGAAACTGTAAATGAAAACTGTACAGAGCCAGAGAACGAAATGAAGATACAAAGATTACCCCCTGAGGAAAAAAATCCCAGAAAAGTCACAGCCAAAATCCATAGTTTCCATATAAAAACAAAACAAAACTACTATAAGCTTCCAGAAAAAATGGTTTATGCAAGACTGTATAACTTTTACTGTAAATGAGACATCTTAGGATGCAATATTCTAAAAGGCAATAGATATAGATTGTGGCTAATAGTAATGATTCCCAGCAAAGCTGAGTACAACTTTATATGGGGGGGCGGGGGGAGGAAGGAATAGAGAAAATAATGGAATATTCAGTGGAACAGAGGACTGGCAAGCCTCTCGGATGAAAATACTGGAGCTCAGCAGGAACTTTGAAAAGCAAACACAATAGTCAAAAGAAACATAGAAAAGGAAAAGGAAATGATTTGAATACTTGGATGAAGGTGTATGTAATGCTAACCTTTTTTTTTTTTAAACTGATACCTTCTGTCTTGGAATCCATGTTAAGTATTGGTTCCAAGGCAGAAGAGCAATAAGGGCTAGGCAATTGGGATTTAAGAAACAGTTAAGAAGTGTCTGAAAACAGATCTGAACGTAGGTCCTCCCATCTCCAGGCCTGGCCTTCTATCCACTAAGCCATGTAGCTACCTCTAGGGCTAACATTCTAAATAAGAGGAAGAAGGAAGGACAGATAACCAGGCTAGTTCTGAAAGCACTATGTAAAACTATTACCTACTTTGATCATTGTTTTATTAGTGTTTATACTACCCATAATACATTTTAAAAACATTCAAATTCCTGGCAGAAAAATAAGACTGGTAGTTAATAAGTGAATATAATGAATTAGACATATGAATGTAAGAATGAACAATTTACTAAGTAAAGAGGCCTCTTCTACTCATAGGTAGTTTTAGAATGGAAGGGTACATAAACATCTTAAGAGAAAAAAAAAATGAAAGGTCATTTATTCTAGCTTTCTATATGCCATGCAAAAATATACCAACAGATAGTCATTTTGCCACTGCCTAAATAGTTTTAAAGATGCAGCTGTAGCTCACTACCTACCAACACAACCTAATCAGTTTTAGATAGCTCTATTAGTTATAAAGTTCTTTATCACCACTCCTATATTCCCACTCATTCATTGGATCTACCTGGTTTCTGCCCTCTGAAGCTACACAGATTAAATATTACCCCTATTCTACATGACAGTTCCTTTAACAATCATGTGTATGATGGATAAAACACTGGAGTCTTAAATTCAGTCCACATTCTCTCACAAACTAGTTATGTGAACTTAACTCATTTAAACTCCACTTAAGTGTAATAGGACATGGGTAATAGATATTTGATTAGGAAGAAAACATATGGAAGCATATGGGATAAAGATTTCCTGTTTTGGAAACATAATGAAACAAGAAACGATTTTTAATAAGTTTGACAGGCTAACCTATAATAATAAATCTGACCTTTTAGCAGGTCTTACAAATGGCAGAAGTCTAAACAAGTAGGTTGACTAAAGAAAATATTAAAGTAATTTACATCTTAGTTCATTGTTGCTTAAGGTGAAGTACACAAAAATTACACAAAGGTCAGCTAGTTCTATCAATCTAATCCACAAGTTCTTTAATGATAATGTATTTCTTACTTGACTGTATAGGTCACTCAGTTTGTCTCTTTCTGCAGTCAATAATTTCACATTGCACTGTATTTCACCCATGTGGCTTTCAAATTTATCCAACAAAGCCTGAAGTTCGTCTCTCTCTTTTGTGATTAGGCAGAGTTCTGAAATGTAAGCACCCTACAAAATAATTAAAAAAAAGAATTTGTTACAATTATAAAAATAATATATTTCTGAAGCCAAGCCATAAAAATATTTTATAACATATAAAAAAGTAAACTGTTCTAAAATAAGAAAATCCTGACTTTGTAAGTGTAATTCATGGTATTTACCATTCGCTAAGTAAAGCAAAGCACTCTACCCTTAACTCTATTCTGTTCAACATTTTTATCAATGCTTTTGATAAATAAATAAAACCAGAATCCATCAAATGTAGCCCATGAATCCAAGGAATTCCACAACCCCTTTATTAACTTTATCTGGTCTACTCATTATCAGCAGATTTTAAGGTAGCAAATATGGTCATATCCCAGACTGATGGGTCTGCAAAAGACTCCAGCTCACTTTGTCCACCTTAGAATAAAACTCCATGAAACCCTCTATTTTAGGCAGAGTTGCTTGCCTAAAACTATTGAATATCCTGCTTCATATGTCACTAATAAAAATGCTACTGGGACTTAGGTGGCAGTGAAGGATTGTATATTCAGAAGACATGTATCCTCAAAGGTCTTTGTCCATTTGATTAGTGTGTATGCTGGCATGATAAAATTGCTTAGATCAATTAGGTTATTGTCCATACCTTGAAATTGTACATTGAATACTAAAAGAATTAGCGCTAAGATTTGATGTGGAAGAAGAAAAGACTAATAGTACAATTTAGTCTCTAAATGAGACTTTTAAGTTAACTTAAATAATTTGGTTACCCATGTTATGATAAATTACCATATCTACTCATGATGACAGTTAGGGTGTTGATATGTAAATTGAAAACTAAAAATTTTTCAACTTGAAAATGTGGCATCCAACAGAGACTGGGAAATATAATACAACTGAAGTCTGGGTAAGAGCAAGAGGAAAATATCACCAAAGGTACTGATTAAAAAACCTTTTAATTACTAATACAAAAAATTTGCATTAGTACCCTGAAAAATAAAATAAAAACTCAAATATCACAAAATTGCATTTTAAAGTAATAACAAATCATTAGCAGAATCACTTTGAGATTCCTTTGTTTTATATTATACTACTTTTGACCGAAAGGACATTACCTTTTCTGGACATATAACATTTAAACTTCTTTCACATCTTGAACTTCGCATTGGTATAGATCTGCGTTTTATGATCTTCTGGAGTCTTTCTAGTTCTTTTTTATAATGATCCCGTTCTTCTTCTACAGTCCTAAGAAATACATCTAGACGAGAAGGTGATTTTTTCCTACGCGTTGCACAGTAATCTTTCCTCATTCTCTCTACTTCTAGAACAAGTTCTCTTTCTGTAAATCAGTATGAAATAAAATTGTTAAAAGAGGGTTTGGGGGAATGAAAGAAAGTTTTTTAAAATAATTTTGTCTTAATCATAAAACATTTTTTAATGCTGAATTCCTATAATACAAATATAATACTAAAAAGCAGGGAATATTTTTCTGCTTAACTTGTTTGTACCAAACATTAGTAATGAAGGAAAGCAAGTTAATTGTTCCTACGGAACATGCATGGTTATAAAATTCAACTTTTGCTTGTATCTCAAATTCAAAGTACAAGTTCAAATGTAAATCATTTTTTAAAAAAAGTATTTTATAATGATAATACTCTACCAATGTTGTTGTTTAGCTGTGAGGTATGGAACACAACAATCTCAAAGAACTAAAAGTCTCTATTATACAGAGGACAAAGGCTCAAAGGCTCATAGTGGGAACAAAACAGTTTGCCATATTTCGAGGGAATTTAGGGTAGAAAGTGGTTAATTGTGAGAACTGAGTGAACTACACTGATTCCATCTTATGACTCCATCTAGTTCAATTTCTGTCTTGTGAGAAAACTTTATTCAGTTTTGGGAATTGGAAGAAAGCCTTATTGTATTGTTTGAACCTAGCCCTGCATGGCTGGAAAGCTGAACACCTCTATCTGTTGCTTAGAGACTTAACTAAAGACCTAGGTTATACTGACGAGAAACCCAGTTGGATCTGAAGACTGACGCAAGTTTTCTCAACAATTATACATCTCAAGCAACACATATGTCTTATGGGAAAACTGGTTCCCCATACTGATCAATCAAATATTATTTCCACATTTCTTTGACTGAATACAGACACTTGGGGTTAGTGGGGCACCTCCTTTTCTGATTTCAGGGAATCACACCTGTTTGATCTCTCCCTTTCAACCTGGAAAGTCCCCTATCTTTCCTCCAATTAGAAATCAGATTATCTCATGTTGGTTCCTTTTAAATAATTGACCTTGATTATTTTTAAATCTGTCTTCCCCTATATCTAGGGTTCAGTGCCAAAACTGAGGAAGGCAACTGGTCCCTATTTGTTGGCCCATCGCCATGTTTCCTCAGTCACTTTAATCTTTCTCCTGCAACAATATAACAACTAAAGAAAAGGAGCACAGTAAAAAGGCCACTGTTTTAGCCATCAGCCTTATCTGAAGACTGAAGTGGAATAATGAGAACAGACATCTGAAACCAAAGATGGCTATAGTTGTGTCACCTTTTAGCTTGCTAATGTTAGCTAAATCCAGCAGCAATCTACTGGTTTCCAACCAGTGACAAGTCCACAGTCATGTTACTCAGTCCTAGGCCTGAATCAGGAATTTGTAGATCTCAAAAAGAAGGGTGGCAAAGCAGACTTTTCTTAAGATCTCACCACTTTGATAATACTAAAAGCTTTAAGTCCCTAGTCTGAGTTGTCCTTGAGATCTTAGAATAACAAAATCCCAACTATCCTCAAAAAAGTTGCATTAAGATCCAAGAGGACAAAGGCTCAGTTCAAATATTCTCCCCAAAGTACACAGAGCTTGAACTGAATATAAAATGTAAAGTTAGTAAGTAGGTTTGAATAATAAGCAAAACAAAAAAGAATCACACCATAAAAAAAAGTAATGACAGGGAAGTGAAGAACAGAAACTCAGAAGAAAAAAATTACTTTAGAGCAACTAAAAGCAGAGCCTCAAAAGAAAATTCAGATTGGATACAAATCCAACCAGAATTACTAACAGATAAAGCAAAGATTTTTAAATTAAAAAAAATTAATGATGTAAAAAACAAAGGTGAGGGAAGGAGCGAGCCAGAGGAAAAATGAGAAAAGAAATGAGAGCTATGGAAGAAAGAACTGGAGAAACACTAGTGGTAGCAATTAGAGAAGAAAAAGAAATTGAAGGAATTAAAGTAGGCAATAAAGAAACTAAACTATCACTCTTTGCAGATGATATGATGGTATATTTAAAGAATCCTAGAAAATCAACTAAAAGGCTAGTGGAAATAATAACGTTAGCAAAGTTGCAGGGTACAACCTAGAAAATCAACTAAAAGGCTAACGGAAATAATGGACAACTTTAGCAAAGTCGCAGAGTACAAAATAAAATCACATAAATCATCAGCATTTCCATATATTTCCAACAAAACTCAGCAGCAGGAGTTAGAAAGAGAAACTCCATTCAAAATCACTCTAGACAATATAAAATATTTAGGAATCTATTTGCCAAGACAAATGGGAATTATATGAACACAACTACAAAACACTTTCCACACAATTAAAACTAGATCTAAATAATTGGAAAAACATTAATTGCTCATGGGCAGGATGAGTTAATATAATAAAAATGACAATCTTACCCAAATTAATTTCCTTATTCAGTGCCATAACTATCAAACTACCAAGGAACTTTTTTATAGAATTAGAAAAAATTATAACAGAGTTCATCTGGAAGAACAAAAGATCAAGAATATCAAGGGAACTAATGAAAAACAATGTTAAGGATGGGGGCCTAGCAGTACTACATCTTAAACTGAAGAAAGACCAGAAAGAGAAACAGCAGCTTGGTAAAAGATACAAAACCTCATCTTAAAAAAAATTGTGAAAATTGTAATTGACCAAATAGAAACTAGTAATTCCATGAGACATCAAGAAATATTAAAAACAAAGTCAAAGGCCTTAAAAAAAAAAAAAAAAAAAAAGAAAAGAAAATGTAAGGTGTCTCCCAGCAAAAACAACTAACCTAGAAAAAACATCAAGGAGAGACTTTTGGGTCATGTGGACTATAAGGTGAACAAGAAATTTTCTCCAATTCCCATAACCTCTCAAGCTCCCCTAAAATAGAAATCACAAACCAAAGGATAAGTTACTTCAGCTGTTTCCATTGTCTAGAAAACTCAGAATCAAAAAGACAGTTAAAAAAAAATCACCTAAAACTCAGGAACTGTAACTTTGAACTCACTCAGACCCTGCCCCCCTCCTTTAATACATTACTGTTAGGGAAGTTGTACTAACAGACCCAAGTTCATGACATAGGCTTACATCAAAACAAAAGCAGTGGTGGGAAGGGAGGTGCTGAAAGCTGGAAGTACCATTATGGGGGCATGGAGGGGGGTGGTGGGAATAAGCTCTGAACTGCTGGTGCCAGGGCAGAAAACTGGGGAGGAAATAATAGTATAGGTCACACCAAGTTAAGATAAAGAGGATAGTGCTGTGCAAGTACTCTACCAAGTTTAAGGGGAAAAGCACAGTATTTCTGCTAGAATCAGTTCTAACCATCCAAAAGTCAAATGGAGCAAAAACCTAGGCTAGTGAAGCATCACTTACCCAGTATAGAAGATTGAGATGTTTTGAGATCTAGCCCCAAATAAACCACATTCAAAAGAGAGGAGTCAGGAAGTGAGAGATAAGAAAAATAAGGTGGTTGGGAGTGAGGAGAGGAATGAAAATGACCAAAGATTTCAGGAAGAAGAAAACTCAAAAGATAAGGTAAATGATTCAACATTTGACCCTGGGATATCTGATAATATGAAACCATAAAATATTGTTACCGAGTGGTTTCAAAAATACACGAAAATTATGAGAGCAGAATATATGTCCTGCACAACAAAAATAATGAACAGAAAAGTGTGAATCTACAAAGGCAAGGATCACCAAATAAACAAAAATGAGAACAACAAAGTAGGAGTACAAATAAGTGAAGGACAAGAAAAGAAGCAAAAAACAATAAAATTAAAAGAAAATATGCTCATTATGCAAGCAAAACAAACAGAACTTGAAGACCAGATGCACAGACACAACCTAAGGATCATGTTTCCCAGAAGAAGAGGGCCGGACCAAAAAAAAAAAACATGAATGCCACAAAAAAGGAAATAACAGATAAGAATTGACCAAAACTTCCAAACAGAAAATGGCATTCCAAAGGAAAGAGTTCACATATTAATGTTCCAAACTCCCCCAGGACCACAAACTTCAAGACCTGTTGTTCAGTTGTTTCAATCATGTCCAACTCTTCATGACCCCATTTGGGATTTTCTTAGCTAAGATACGAGAATGGTTTACCATTTCCTTCTCCAGCTCTTCTTACACATGAGGAAACTGAGGTAAAAAAGGGTTTTACCAGGACCAGGGTCACAGAGTCACTAGGTGTCTGAGGCTATATCTGAATTTAAGTCTTACTGACTCTAGTTCTGGCACTCTATCTACTGTACCACCTAGTTGTCCAACTCTGAGACACAGAAGTTGTGTCCTAATTCAACTTAGAATCAATAAGTTCTGCAAGGTATGAAGAGAAAAACTTCCAAATACAAAGGAAAGGGTATTTGCCTACTCACTCCTCACCATAAAAGGAAAAGGAGGAAAGATCAGAATGTGTTCTAAAGAGCAATGGAGTTCACAATGTAGTTCTGGGTGACTTATCCTGCAGATCTGATTTTAACCATATGGAACAAAAGGAGGACATTCAATAATGAAGAGTCTTAAACATTTTTAGGGAGAAAACTAAAACTGATGAAATTATTTGCTCTCAAACATCCCAAATACAGAAATGCAGGAGGAGTGAATAAATTCAATAATAGCAACAGTGACAAAAACACCACCACTGAGAATCTTCTTCCTAAATATACATAAGTAGACAGGGCTGAAGGCAGATGTATCTGGTAGAGATTTAAACAGTGAAGTGGCAAGCAGGGGGCATGCTAGATAGAATCTGGCAATACCTTTGCGTGCAGTTGAATGCTTCTTTTGTGGGACTTATATTATTACACGGTCCATATAAAAGGTTAATAGAAAGGAGGGAGGGAAGCAAGGTGAGAGAGAGAAGTGAGAGATTTGTACAGACAGGATCAACTCAAAGGCTAGCAATGAGAGGAAGATCATCTCCGTAGTCACAGAAAGAGAAAAGCCTACTGGGGATTGGTAAGGAAGGGGAAAAGATAATAAATGGTGGGGAGAAAGGAAGGTCTTACTTTGGAGGTGGGGGAGGGTTCCACTACTGAATGCTCCTTTGGTTGGTGAAGGGAGGTGATCTTACACCAGATGAGTTCTAGTGATTTTGGTGTTTGAAAAATCTACTTGTCCTGGAAAGGGGGGAAGTCAGAATCCCTGGAGACAACTGGCACATGGTGTAGTGGAAGAACATGGACACAGGGAGATTTCCAGGCAAATGTTAAAAAAAAAAAAAAAAGTCAACAAGAAACTAGTGATGGGCTGTATGATCAGGGATGTGGTGGGGGAGGGGCCCTACCATGGGGCAGTGTTCTGACAGCTGCAATAATTAGCATTGTTATGGAAGTGAGGCACAATAGAAAAGAGGAATACACAGGGCAACCCTGCAAGACAGTGGCAGAAAGTACAGAGAGGGGAGAGCCTAGACTGGAAACTCTGAAGCTTTGATTGCATAAAAATACAGAATACAGAGAAAAGAGACTAGATTATTATAAGGGGTATCAATTGGAGACTGAGGGTCTAGAGTAAACAGAAAGAGAGAATGGATAATGAAGAGAGTGAAAGAAATCTTTTTTTTTGAAAGAAGTTCAAAAAATGAAAATTTAAAACTAAGGAATAGACTAAGTTGAAGGGGAGAGGCATGACTGAGGGGGGAAAAAGTGGGGAAAGAAATATGTAGCCAGATAAAATCAAAAGAGAAAAAGGAACTAATAAACAAAACTCTAAAGGGAAAGTTATACCAAATGAAAAAAGGGTCTGGTGAGGGAAAGACAGCCAGTGAGGACAGAATCACCTTTATTAAAAAAAAAAAAAAAAAAAAAAAAAAAAGGCATTACAAGTAACTAAAGGAGCTATTACTATGTTTACAACAGAAAAGAGAACTTGAAATTGAAAAGCTTCTGCACAGACAATTGGGAGGGAAGCAGTAAAAGGGGGAAAAAACCTTTGTTATCAAACTTCTCTGATAAGAGTTTGGTATCCAAGATATATATGCAATTACATATTAAGACTAATAGCTATTCCCCAATAGACAAATGATCAAAGGATATGAACAAACTTCTCAAAAGAAGAACCACAAAATACTCACTACCTGGGAATGCTCCAAATCATTAATAATAAGAAAAAAGTAAATCAAAACAAAGCTGAAGCTTCAGCTCACACTCTACAAACCAGCAAAAATGACAAAAATGACAACAGCTGATGTTGGAAGGACTGTGGAAAGTTAGGCACATTAGTATATTGTAGGAGGAGCTGTAAAATGATATAATCATTTGGAAAGCAATTTGGAATTATGTGAATGAAGTAATTAAAATGTCCATACCCTTTGAACGAGACTATTACTGGGCTTATACTACAGGGAAACCATTGATAAGAAAAGTCCCAATAAAGTCCAAAATATGGCAGCACTTTAGGTGATATATAAGAATTGGAAACAAAGCAGATACTTACCAATTGGGAAAGTTAAACAAATTATAATGTAATAATGTAATGGAATATCATTGTGCTGTAAGAAATGATGTGTATAATGAATATAGAGAAGCATGGAAAGATCTATATGAACTGATGTAGAGTGAAGGAACAAGCAAAGAACACACACAGTAACCACAACAATGTAAATGGAAAGAATAACAACACATTAAAAAAAAGTTAAGATTATACCCACATAACACAGAGATCATACATGTGACCAGGCATATCAGAAATGCAGGGCTAGTTCAATATTAGGAAAACTATCAGTAAAATTGACTAAAATCAATAACAAACAACAAAAATCATGATTATCTCAATAGATGCAGAAAGCTTTTGACAAAATACAACATTCATTTCTATTAAAAACACTAGAAAACATGGGAATAAATAGAGCTTTCCTTTAAAAAGATAAGAAGAATCTACCTTAAAATGATAAGTAGTAACAACAAGTATTATTTGGCTTCAAATACTTTAAAGCTGTGGCAAGTCACTTAATCCCAATTGCCTATATTTTAGTATTGATTCTAAGGCAAAATGTAAAAAATTAAAAAAAAAATGGTGGATCAATGGAATAGATTAGGTATACAATATACAATAGGAAATGACCATAGTAATCTAGTGTTTGATAAATTCAAAGATCCAAATTTGGGGGACAAGTACTCACGATTTGACAAAAATTGCTGAGAAAACTGGAAAGCAGTGTGGCAGAAACTAGGTATAGACCATATCTCTCTCTGGACACCAACATAAAGTTAAGCAGGGTAGGTGACTTGGGCATAAAGGGTGATACCAAAAGCAAAATAGGGGAGCATGGAATAGTTTATCTGGCAGATCTATGGATGAGGAAAGCATTTGTGTACAAAAGATAGGAAAGTATCACAGGATATAAAATGGATCATTTTGATCGCATTAAATTTAAAAGGATTTGCACAAATAAAATCAATGCAATCAAGATTAGAAGGAAAAAAAACTGAGAAAAACTGAGAAAAAAAATTTTATAGCAAGTGTCTCTGATAAAGGCTTCATTTCTCAAATATATGGGGAACTGAGTTAAATTTATAAGAATATGAGTCATTCCCTACTTAATAAATGATCAAATGATATGAAATGGCATTTTTCAGATGAAGTAATTAAAGATATCAAGAATCATATGAAAAAATGCTCTAAATCACTATTAGAGAAACAGAAATTAAAATAACTCTGAGGTACTACCTCTAACCTATCAGATTGGCTAATATGACAGAAAAGGAAAATAAATCCTAAGAAATTGGAACCTTAAAGTACTTTTTAGTGGACCTGTGAAATGACTCAACCATTCTGGAGAGCAATTTGGTACTATGCCCAAATGGCTATAAAACTGTGCATACCTTTTGACCCAGCGATAATACTACTAGGTGTGTATTCCAAAGAGAGAAAAATAATATTTTTTTAAAAAGGAAAAAGATCTATATGTACAACTATATATACATATATATATACATATATATATAATATATATGTATATATATATATCAGCTCTTTTATGGTGGCAAAGATTTGAAAATTATTGGGATGCTCATCAATTGGAGAAGGGCTGAACAAGTTGTGGTATACAATTGTGATAGTATACTATTATGCTATAAGAAATGACAAGCAAGATGCTTTCAGAAAAACCTGGGAAGACTTAAATGAACTAATGCAAAATGAAATAAACAGAACCAGGAGAACACTGTACACAGGAACAGCAATGCTGTAAAATAATCCACAGTGAATGACTTAATTATGCTTAGCAATACAGTGATCCAAGACAATTCTGAAGGACTTAACAATGATGAAAGCTATCCATCTCCAAAGAAAAAAACTGATGGGGACAAGTCTAAATGCAGATTGAAGCGCATATTTTTTTACTTTCTATATTTTTCTTATTTTTTAAAATTATGTTTTCTTTCACAACATGGTTTAAGGGGAAATATGTTTTACATAATTGCACATGTATAATCTATATCAAATTGCTTGCCCTATGAAGAAGAGGGAAGAGGAGAAACAGAAAATTTGGCACTAAAAATTAAAAAAAAAAAAACACCAACTGTTAAAAAATATTTTCACATGTAATTGGGGAAAAAATATTAAAAAAAAAAAAAAGAAAGAAAAAGAAGATGATCCTGGCCAGGAATTTGACCCTTTATGAGGCCTGGGGCACTGAGTCCAAGCACCACAAAAGGCAGGAATTTACTATCCTTGACCTTACTTTGCACAGCTACATTTCCAAAAATTTAGGAACAATTATTGTCTAAAATCTCTAGCCTCTGCAGACATCTAGTGGTGCCATGAAGTATGGCAAATGATTATTCCACTGTCAGCTGATCAAGTTACTGTCCCTTTCTGGACCTCAATTTCCTCGTCTGTAAAATAAGGAAGTAAATTAGAGGATCTATATAATCTTTTTCCAGCTCTCTATCATTTGGTGCTAATTAAGCAAAAAAGAATGTAAAGGAAATAACTAACTTCTTAAGGAATTTTAGAAAACAAAAACAATTGAATGCAAATGGCAAATTATTCTTAACTATTTCATAGAACATTTCAATCTGAGAAAGTCAATGTAGTATAGTAGAAATGGAAGGCACAGAAGCAGCAGAAAACTTCTATCAAGACTTGCCCCTATCATTTATGCCATGATATCAGACAAATGACACAAACCTTTTTGAATGTCAAGTATCTTCAGCTATAACAGGAGGATTTCATCTGCCCTGCTTTACCTCACATGGTTGTTGTAGAATTCAAATGAAATATGTCTATTAAAGCTCTTGGAAAACCATGAAGCACTATATAAATAAATAAAAGGTACAAAGTTCAAGCTATACATGAACTCAAAAGCAATAAAACTGAATTTCTTTAAAGATTCCATAATTCATAGTTTTAACTAATGGCCTTCTTCCTAATTAGAAGTAATAAGAACGATTTTATGGTACTATGAAATAGGGCAGCAATATTACTTAGACATATACCCCAAGGATCTCAAAAACAGGTATGAGAGAATAGCAGTACTTTTTTTTTTGGAGGTCGCAAAGCCCTAGAAATAAAATAAGTGCCCATTAATTGGAGAATGAAACAGATTGTGGAATGTGAATAATAGATATTATTATACCAAAATAAGTTATGAATATGACACATTCAGAAAAATGTGAAAAGATGTGATCCAGAATTAAATCAGAAAAAGCAGAATTGTTTATGTAGGGACCTCAAGAAGAATGTGAGGGAAAACGACTTTAAAAGACTAGAACTCTAATCAAATCCATAACCAATCATGACAACTTTAACAGACTGTCAATAAAACATACCCTCCCCACCACCTATTGAAAAAGAAAGGGGATGAATGGAAAGTACTGAACCAGAAATGCATCCTTTATCTTTTTCTTTAGCTTGGCAATAGATATTTGTTACAAGGGGATTTCAATTTGAAGAGTGTGTAAATAGTGACACATATAGAAAAAAGAATTAATAACAATTTTTAAATGTACAAAAATCAAAAAAGAGTGCAAAAGAAGACAAATAGAGCAATTTTATTACTATTTTGCTAATTTTATGTGACAGCTATGTCTCTAAAAAGCTCTACATAACAGAAGTTTAGTTTTTAATAAAATCCTTGATCCTTTGTGTATTAAATAAAATATTTGCAAAATAAAATAAAATATTTGTATTAGTTGATAATTAAGAAAAAATAAAATTAAAAATATTAAAGTAGAGATTACTTTTATTTTAAAATGTTACTCATATAGTGTGGTCCTCATTATAAGTAATAAAACAGCATTCAAAGAAAAAAATTAGGTTGTCTTACTTATATTTTTCATCTTCTAACAAAATGCACTTGGAGAAAACCATAATCAATTATAAAGTTAATCAAAATTGCAAACCATACCTGACTTGGCAAACTTTTCAACTTTTCGGGCAAGTCTATTTTTTTCATGTTCAATTTGATTGATAATTGTTTCAAGGTCTGTTTTTATCACTAGTTCATCGGTTAATCGTGCTTTTTCTTTATGGCATAAGTTTAATTCCTGAAAGTGACAAATATTAAATTAGGATTCCTAGAAGCACCTTAAAAACACATTTAAAAAATAAAACTATCAGATACAGACACAATCATAATTATATAATACTATTCTATTGATGGTCACTTTTCCTAAATAAAAAATATAATACAATAACCTAAATTAATGTGATAGCTTTAGGATAGTGAATGTATACCTAAAGTCAACATTAATTTTTAATAAAAAGCTATGCTAGTACAGATTTTTTAAAATTGACTCAACATAGATTAAAGAATCTTACACAAATAACATAACACAAAGACTCCCACCTTGGATTTTATCCCCTGGAGAGAAATTTCTTGGCTACTACTGCTATAGCTAGAGAATAAATTTATGCAGTTACAAGTTATAATGACCATTTGATTCAGCCTTATAAATCTTGAGGGTTTGGAGCGTGGAATATTTTTAAGTCAACTTATCAAAATTCTCTGATCTTACAACCCAAGTCAACATCAGGATATGATGAGAGCAATTTTGATTTGGCCAAAATTCACCTCAGAAGCTATATAAATCTAGAGACTATAATTTCAGTAACTCAGAGAAAATTAGAAGTAGAAGGGATCTTAAAAATTCTTTAGACCAAATGATTAAAGAAGAAATTCAAACTATTGGCAATCATATAAAAATGCTCCAAAATCAACCATAAAGAAAAAATGCAAATGAAATAAACTCTGACCTCTACCTCACATCCATCAGATTAGCAAAACTGACAAAAAGGAAAATGACAGTTGCTGGAAAGGCTATAGGAAAACAAGTACATTAGTGCACTGATGGTGAAATTGTGAGTTAGTGCATTCTAGAAAACAATTTGAAACTATGTCCTAAAAATTATCTACTAAAATGCAGGTGTCATTATGTCATGTACACCCCTTTACTTAATAAACTCCAGTGGCTTCCTATTGCCTGCATGAGCAAATACATAAGGCCATGTTTGGGATTCAAAGCCCTTCATAACCTACCCACCTCCTACCTTTTCAGTCTTTACACCTTACTCCCCAACATTTATTCTTAGATCCAGTGATACTAGCCTCCCAGGGGTTTCGCAAACAAGACAATCCATCTCATGGATCTGAGCATTCTCTCTGGCTGTCCTCCAGGACTGGAACACTCTGGCTTCCTTTAAATCCCAACAAAAATCCCACCTTCTATAGGAAATCTTCCCCAACCTCTCAATTATAATGCCTTCTCTGTGTTAGCAATTTCCTATTGTCTGCATGAGTCTATGTGAGTCTCTATTAGTTTGTGTCACCTACATAGGGTACATGACTCTGAGTTTGATCCAGATATGGATGAATTTGAAGCAGAAGTGAAGGAGAGGTTAAAAAAGCGAACAAGGAAGTGCTCACTCTTTGACTCTAGAGACCAGCCAAGAAAGCTGCTGCTGGAGGTCAGGCTGAGAGCACCTACATGGAAGCTAGATTAGGCTATATTACTCTTTATCTTTCTACCCATTTCTGATCTTTTACCTAAGTGATTTTAATAAACTTTATTAATTTAAGGCGAATTTCAAAATTTTAATTCTTACATAACTCTTTTGTATTTCTAGCAATTAGCACAGTGCTTAGTAAATAGTAGGTGCTTAATAAATGTTTAATGATTGGTTGATTAAATATCTTTTTTTTAAACTCTTATTTTCTAGCTTAGAATCAACATTAAGTATAGGTTCCAAGACAGAATAGCAGTAAGGTCTAGGCCAGAGTTGGTGAACCTTTTCACAGTTTGAGTGCCCAGATGGCAAATTCAAACTGTCAGTGAGCTCTCATTACTGGAGAGTTGAAGGAGAAAGTGCTTGCTTTGGGTGGCTGGATAGAGGGGTGGGGTATGCAAAAAAATGTCCTCAGGTGCTAGGAAGAAGGGGAACGGAGTAGCTCCCTGAGTGCTGGCTGTGCACATGTGCCAAGGCTTCACCAATGAAGGTCTAGGTAATTCAAGTGTCTAGGGTCAAGTGACTTGATCAGGGTCACAGAGCTGGGAAGCATCTGAGACCAGATTTGAACCCAGGCTTCTGTCTCTAGGCCTGGCTCTCTATCCACTGAGCCACCTGGCTGCTCAATTAAATACCTTTTAATCCAAAGAAACCTCTACTAAGACCATAAACACCAAAAAGATCAAAGAATGAGAAAAAAGACATATGTACTGTGTAAATGGAATTAGCTTATCCTCATTCATTCTTTAAACTTTAGCCACCAGGAATAATGTCACTCCACCCAACTCAGATTTAAGTGGGGAAGGGGAGGTCTGTGACCCACATGTGATAGTGATTTATTATATAAATCAAAAACAAGGAGCTGCCCCCTGGGCAGTCCAAAATAGAGTTGAAACTGTTATTGTCCACTTGAAATTGGAGGTGGGTGCAGGGAGTGACGAAAGCTGCTATCTTTTAAATATGATGGTAACTTCCTGTGGGGGGCAGTTGGGGCTTTGAACTTGGTGTTGAAGGAGCTCTGGTGAGACCTCACATGGCTTCCCTTTGAATTGTCACATGGGTAAGTTAGGCTGACTCTCTTTCTCTTCCCTTGGTGTTTCTGGAGGCTCTAGCCTTAAGGAGGCCTCTCTTCTTGGAGGAGGCCTTGTAGCTAGAAGCCTTGTTTAATTAATCTCTGTGCCCCCTCTGCTGGGACCTCTAAATCCCTACCTGGTTTGGGCTTCTGGTCCAGGCCACAGTTTTTCTCTCTCTCAATTTCCCTACCTTCAACCTTCCTAATTGTAAATAAACCACCATAAAAGTCATCCTGACTTGGGTCTATTTTATTTTGAAAATGAGTTAATTGATTTCTGGCGACCAACCTTAAATATCTAGTCCAATCATAATAATTACCATTTTCCACTCTTACAGTACAAAAATACTTAAAGCAATTCTTTTTGTGTTGGAAAGAACTGAAAACTAAAGAAATGTCCATCAATTGTTAAATGGCCAAACAAATTACAGTATATGAATATAAATGGAATACTATTATGCTGTAAGAAATGATTTCAAAGAAAATTGGAGACACTTGTATGCATTGATATAAAGTGAAGTAAGCAAAACCAAGAGAACAATTTATACAATAACAGCACTGTCAAGACAAAGAATTTTGAAAGACTGAAAAATTCTGATTAATAAAACAAACAACTAGGATTCCTCAGGACCAATGATGAAGTATCTGATGAGGTTCCCTGCACCTGAGAGAGAGGGTGCAGACATATTTATGTACATACATATTTGTATATTTTGGGGCATGGTCAAATGAAGGAATTTGTTTTGCTTAACTACGCATATTTCTTAAAAAGAATTTTGTTTTTCTCTCATTTTACAGTTCCTTTCTGGTTTCCTGCCCTTAATTGGCTACACTCACTGTACCCTAGCACTTATAAAATCAAAGGTCAAAGTCCTCTGGCACAAATTCTGCAAAACATTCAACCATGTAAACTCAGCAGTTCAATTTGGCATTATGACACAACACAAACCAAACTGGCATGACATTTAGAGTGGAACTGATATGTGAAGGACAAAAACATAATCAGTTACATATCTATGCTGTATTTCTCAACCTGTCAAAAGCATTTAACATAATCAGCAGAAATTTTAGCTTAATATGAAAGAGTTTACAGATTCCACATTATTAATCTATCTTACACAGCTAGAAGATAAGAGCAAAAATGGATAAATGAAATAAGAAACCAAAAAGTTAGTGTGAGTTAAAGTTCTAGTCTTTCAAGCCTAGAAAATTCTTCCAATTCAATTGCCTATGAAATAAATAGTTTACCATTCATTGAGAAAAAAATTACCGAGGAGTTTATATATACTTCTATCTTCTATGCTCTAGAAAATTATCTATGAGAAAACAAAACAGGCCATTTTGCAAAGCCAGTATGGACTAAAGACTAACAAATCTGACTTACTCTACAACAAATAAGGTTTTTCCAACTTTGAGGATCATTAGAAGTAATTATATGATTACTAGCATTGCTTTAATTTCTTTTTACCCCCCTTTGTAAAAAATTAATTAATTTAAAAACATTTCCCATGGTTACATGATTTTTATTCTTTCCCTCCTCTCCTCCCTCACGCCTCCTGGAAATGACAAGCAGTTCCACTAGGTTATACATGTATCATTGTTCAAAACCTATTTCCATATTATTAATATTTGCAATAAAATGATCATTTAAAGTCAACATCCCCAATCATAGTCCCATCGAACCATATGATCAATCATATGTTTTTCTTCTGTTTCTACTCCCACAGTTCTTTCTCTGGATGTGGATAGTGTTCTTTCTTATAAGTCCCTCAGAATTGTCCTGGATCATTGCACTGCTGCTAGTTGAGAAATCATTACATTTAATTATGCCACAGTGTGTACATCTCTGTATAAAATGTTCTCTTGGTTCTGCTCCTTTCACTCTGCATCAATTCCTGGAGGTCTTTCCAGTTCATATAGAAGTCCTCCAGTTCATTATTCCTTTCAGGACAATAGTATTCCATCACTATTAGATACCACAATTTGTTCAGCCATTCCCCAATCGATGGACACCCCCCTCATGTTCCAATTTTTTGCCACCACAAAGAATGCAGCTATGAATATTTTTGTACAAGTATTTTTCCTTATTAACCAGGGTTCAAACCCAGAAATGGTATGGCTGTATCAAAGGGCAGGCAATATTTTAAGGCCCTTTGGGCATAGTTCCAAATTGCCTTCCAGAATGGTTGGATCAATTCACAACTCCACCAGCAACGCATTAGTGTTCCAATTTTGCCACATCCCCTCCAACATTTATTACTTTCCTTTGCTGTCATAATGGCCAATCTGCTAGGAGTGAAGTAGTACCTCAGAGTTGTTTTGATTTGCATTTCTCTAATTATAAGAGATTTAGAACACTTTTTCATGTGTTTATTGATAGTTTTGATTTCTTTATCTGAAAACTGCCTATTCATATCCCTCACCCATTTTCAACTGGAAAAAGGCTTGATTTTTTTGTATGATTGACTTAGCTCCTTATAAATTTGTGAAATTAGACCTTTGTCAGAGGTTTTTGTTATAAACATTTTTTCCCCAATTTGTTGCTTCCCTTCTAATTTGGTTACATTGGCTTTGTACAAAACTTTTTTAATTTAATGTAATCAAAATTATTCATTTTACATTTTGTAATATTCTCTGTCTCTTCCTTGGTCTTAAATTCTGTTCTTTTCCAAAGATCTGACAGGTATACTATTCTATGTTCTCCTAATTTACTTATAATTTCCTTCTTTATATTTAATTCATTTACCCATTCTGAATTTATCTTGGGATAGGGTGTGAGATGTTGATCTAAGCCTAATCTCTCCCATACTGTTTTCCAAATTTTCCTAGCAGTTTTTGTCAAATAATAGGTTCTTGTCCCAAAAGCTGGGATCTTTGGGTTTATCATACACTATCTTGCTGAGGTCATTTACCCCAAGTCTATTTCATTGATCCTCCCTTCTGTCTCTTAGCCAGTAAGTAACATATTGTTTTGTTGATCACTGCTTTGTAGTATAGTTTAAGATCTGGTACTGCTCCCATCCTTCACATTTTTTTCATTAATTCCCTTGATATTCTTGATCTTTTGTTCTTCCAAATGAACTTTGCTATAATTTCTTCTAATACAATACATTGCTTTCATTTCTAAAAAAGCCTACATGGAAATAGGACCAGTTGGCTGACAAAATCATTTAGCAGCAGTTAGCAATAGACATATCCAGAAGCTTATTAGCCTGGGAGGCAGCACTAGTTCTAGAGTCAAAGGACTTAGGTTCAAATGCCAACTTTGATGCCATCTCTTTCTGACATTGAACAAGTCATTTAATTTTCTTGAGCTTCAGTTTCCTAATTTGTAAAATGAAGCTGCTCCATTATTGCCATTGACCTCTTTGACTTTCTTTCGATCTCAACCAAAATCTCATCTTCTACAGGAAGCCTTCACCAACCCTCTTAATTCTAATGTCTCTACGGACCCCTTCCAGCTCTAGATTCCTATGATCCTTTCCTTTCAATGTAGAGAGATACTCTCCACAAAGTAGGGTCAAGTGATGGAATTAGTAGCAGCTGAACATACCAGGAGGTCAAGTGAAAAAGACTCACTGTTCTTTGCACAAAGGATGGTCATCTCAAATGATCTGCTACAAACTTAATTACAAATCAATTTTTTTTTAAATTTATAACAAATAAAGCTGTTAAAAAAATAAAATCATAATAAAGCCTTCAAGTTTATTCTCTAGTTTCTTTTTTCTTAGCTCATCCTTCATAACTTCAAACATTAAAAATACAAAGCAAGAAAAATATACTAACTTCATTGAAAAATTATCATTTATAAATATGGACTTACCATTTTAAGATTTGCTATTGTTTCTTCAAGGGCATGCATTTCACAGTGAAGTCTTTTGATTTCTCCCTGAGAATAAAAAACAGATTATAAATATCAGAAATTTAAAGGGTATTAAATATAGACCATAATGACAAAAATCACAACTTTAATAAATAATTCATGCAGCCTCTCATCCAANGACCATAATGACAAAAATCACAACTTTAATAAATAATTCATGCAGCCTCTCATCCAAGACTCTACCCAGGCATTTAGACCAATACTTTCAACAAGGAGAGGCAAAGGTGAGTATTTTTTGGTAGTTAGCCTTGCGTCAGTAATCCCTTAGAATTAACACTACAAAAAATAAGGGTCATCCTCCTTCTGCTCAGATTTTTAATCTTTTGATCTCCTAGAAGTTTCCCACCAAAGTTTACATCCCAAAGTATGAAGTGGAGCACAATAATAGATTTTAAAAGACTGAAATTTTCCAGCTAAAGTTTAGTTTCTGTAATTTTTAGAAGAGCCATTTAAAAATTTTCTTCCTATTTCCTTATTATCAATTCCCTCTTACTATGACTGAATCAGATTTTTTTTTGTGTGTCATAATTTGGAGAATATAGGATTATATACTAGAATATCACTATGTCTTCTTGAAATGCCTACTATCCCTAGAATACTAAGGCTAAATAGTAACAGATGTCAAAAGGATGTCAGGTTTTAAGATTCTCTTTCTTGTCCATCTTAGAAAAGTTCTTGGTTTTTCTACTCATATGTAACTAGCAATTTCTCTAGGCCTCTGTCTCTATATATTATAGTTGGGACTATCGAAGTTCAGAGTGGGAACTGTTTCTGTTTCGGGTCTCTTAAAGACCACAATACAGATGGTTAGCAAAGCATCTTCTTTGTTGGGCAGGTGGGTCAAGGCTGCTTCTTCAAGAAAGAGGAAGCATTCCTCATTCAGATGAACTCTCTTTAGGCAGCCCTTTTTCAAGGATAGATTACCACCAACAACCATGTAGCCCCAAGGCCAACATCTAGGTAGTAATGATTTATAATGAGAGGGCTGGGAGTAAGGGGAAGGGTTTTCTTTTATAGAGATCACCTACAGCCTATGTTCCATCTTTTCCTGCTATTGACAACAAGAGAATTATCCCAAATCAACAAGGCTACAAGTCAGCTCAGCTATTTTCAAGACAATATGTGATATGGATGAATAATCGGTATATGTCATATTTAAGAAATACAGATAGTTCCCATCAGTTGTATAATATAATGACCTATAACTAGATATATAAGCCTTGCTACTCTGCCCGGAGCTAAAGTCACAACTTTGTTTTATTTTTACTTCTCATATAAAGCTGGGCTCCAGGTACTAAAAAAATACCTGAAAACTTAAAATAGCATAAAATGCCCCATTTTTTCAGTGGTCAGAATTCCAGCAACCTGAACCTCCTACAAGATCAACTAACTTAGAAGTAAACTGAAAACACTACAATTTGTTTTTCAAAAAGCCTATTTCACACCAACAAACAAAACGTTTACTAATAAGTACAACCTATATGCAAAGTACTGCTCAGTTTAGAAGACTAAAAGTCAAAAGAACAGAGAGCTTACATTTACTTGACCAGCCCATTTCTCTTCTAATATATACATATGACTTTATTTTACATGGAATACATGTGATTAGGTTTTTTTTTCCAGTTCTACCCTAGATTATAATTAAAGTAGTTACTAACTATATAAGTTGTTTGTAGTAAGGAAATTAGGAAGTGTATTGGTCAGATAAGAACTCTGAGAAAAGGGTCTCTAAGCAAGCAGGCAAGGCAGAGTGCTGTGCGTGAGATCAGAATTTGGAAGGTGAGAAGCAAATAAAATTCTGATAGACGGTGACTGAATGGAGGGAGTTACTGTCACTCATTCACTAGCTTCAGTTAGAGGGACTCTCTCTGGCTTCTGGTGAAGATAGATATCTCAAACTTTGCTCTTTGTCCCATAAAGAAGAAAGAGAACTCTAAACCAACTGAAGAGGTTTTCATACCCTCTTTACCGTGAGAATTCATCTTGGAGAAAGAAGTTGGCAGATCTGCTTTGGAGGAGATGATTTTGAGAAAACAAAGATCTAAGGCCTGTTTGCCTGGACTCTGGGCCATCTCAGTGTTGCCCTTTGGTTAGCCAGCCTGTGCCATATTGGGCTGCCTGATTTTGCTTTTACTTGGAGACATCTTTAATAATATTAAGTTAATTTTAGTAAGGATTATACGTAGATTGTAGTCAGATAGTGTTTTGGGGTTTAAAATTAGTAAGTGCTAGGTAGGTTCGGAGTACTTGGAAGACAAAGAAGAGTTCGCCGTGAGGCGAACATAGAAGGTGGGTGAAAAGTTAGTTCTCCTTTAGTGTTAGGGCTTTCCATGTTACTAATCCTTATATTCATATCATTAAATATAAACAAATAGATTTTTTACAAATATATGATCTCCAAGTAAGGTATGTTCTGTCCTGGTGAAGGGAAGTCACTCCTGGCTTTCCTTTTAAGGGGATAGTTGAAAGACACTTTTGTGAACATCAACAAAGTATTTTACCACAGCATCCTCCTCAACAACATCAATAAATACTGACAATATTTCAGTTGGTAGAAATGAAACAGGCTATAGCAGAAGCATGAACAGGCTAAGAAGTAATATTCTTTTTATCTCCATTACTTAATAACCCTTTCCTCCTTTGAATTTCACTTTTTTTAATCACAGGTCATTCTCTCTCCTTTCTGAAGGAGTAGAGAACCTGGTTTACTATCTTACTCTTTTTCTCAATTTCTGAACTAGGAGACTTAAAAATATTCACTGATGCTCAGTTAGCACCTTAAAACTCTAATTCTTCAAAGTCCTAAAATTCCATTCATTATTACTCCTCCAAACCACATCAGCTTTACACAGAGATTGGGTAATAGAAATAATCATAAGAGTGACTGATGGGGCAACTAGATAGCATGATAGAAGAGGTCCAAGCCTAGGATGAGGAGGATTTGGGGTCAAATCTGACATCATACACTTCCTAGCTGTGTGACCCTGGACAACACTACAATTTGTTATTTAATTTGTCACTTAAACCCAGTTTCCTAGCCTTTACTGCTCTTCTGCCTTAGAAGGTGTTTGGGAAAAAAAAGTGATTGGTCATTGACATCAAATTAGTAAAACCACTGGGCCACATCAGAAATATCACTTATAAAATCCTTGGTGGTAAACAGTTCCTAGATTTCAATATTAATAAAGCAGTATCAAGATAAGTGAATGGTACACAGGAGAGGAGACTCAACTATAGGCATATCTTACCCAACCTTCAGGAGTGTAAAGCATATCAAATCATATCCTCTTCAAGACACATTGTTCCTCTCATAATCTCCTGTTGAAGAGCTGATGCTTCTTTTGGCATCTTGGGAGCTGAAGGGAGCTGCAACTTACTCAAACCTTGTATCCCTAAACATTTATTGTGAAACTGCTTCTAAATCCTCTCAGGGACTTAACTTATTGTTGGCTTGATATTCCTAGGTCTGAGCATTTCAGTTTCATGAACTTTGAGTCTTGGTCCCTGGGTCCTAAGCAGCCAAGATCCACCAGTTTTCTGAATCACCATATTGGTTGTGTCATGCTTAGCCTAGAACAGACAGCCACACTCTTTCCTAGCACTTACACCTGTCTGACTACTACTCAGTATTTTTTACTGAATTTTCAATCAGGTCATGTCCACCAGTGGTGAGGGTAGTAGCCCAAGGCTCCCTCTGGGTCCACTTCTTTTTTCTCTCCATACCAAGTGTTTTTAACCAGAGGTCACAAATCCCTTTGGTAGTCTGGTAAAGACTCTGGATCCCAACTCAGAATCATGTTTTAAAATGTACAAAATACACAAGAATTAGAAATTATATTAAAATACAGTTATAAATTTTTTAAAAATCTGGCTCACATATCCCAAGTTAAGAACCCCTTCTCTTTTATTATTTCATTTGGTGATCTTATCTTCCCATGGGTTCAATTATTATTTCTATGCAGTTGATTCCCAGAACTATACACCTAGTCCTAAGCTCTCTCCAGAGTTCCAATCTTGCATCACTACACTGCCTCCTAGATATCTTGAACCAGAGGTCTGACAGACACCTCAAATTCACCATGTCCAAAACAAAATTCGTTCTCTTTCTCCCCAACCTCTTCCCCCTTCTAAGCTTTCTATCAAAAGATATCTGTTCTCCCAGTCACTCATGTTGGCAACCTGTGTCATCTTTAACTCTGTCTCATACATTCACTTCATATATCCAATCTGTTGTCAAGTCTTATTGTTTCCACCTTCACAACCCCTATTGTATACATTCCCTTCTTTCAACACACACAGCTGCCACCTTAGTGTAGCACCTCAGCACCTCATACCTGGACTATCATGTAACCTTCTTTTTGGTCTCTCTGCCTTGAGTCTCAGCTCACTCCAATATGAACTGATTTTCCTAAACTATAAGAATATGTTCTTTACACACACGCACGCACACATACTCTCAATAAACTCTTATGATTCCCTAATTAACTCTAGAATCAAATGTAAAATTCTCTGTTTAGCTTTTAAAGCATTTCACAAAATGGCCTCTTCTCTTTTTAATCTTCTTTTTTAAACCTTTACCTTGAACTATTAGAATCAGTACTAAATGTCAGTTCCAAGAGTGGCCAGGGCTAGATAACGGGGGTTAAATAATTTGCTCAGGGTTGCCCAGCTAGGAAGTGTCTAAGGCCACATTTGAACCCAGGACATCTTTAGGCCAGCTCTCTATCCCCTGAACCACCTAGCTACTCCTCCAGTCTTGTTATGCTTTACTCCCTTCCACATAGTCTATGGTCCAGTGATGCTGACCTTCTTGCTGTGCCTCACACACATTTCATCTATCTATCTCCTTATTTCATATCTTTTCATCAGCTGCCTGATGTGCCTGGAATGTTATTCCTCCTCCCCTCTTGGCTTCCCTGGTTTTCTTCAAGATTTTTTGAAGCAGGCATTTTCCAAAAATACCCCCTCTCTCTAGACACATACATACATACATACACACATGCAGATAATGCCTTTCCTCTGATTACTAAGATTATTAGCCTCCCTGTATGCTATATTTGCTCTTATGTGTGATTTTTTTTATATGTTGGCATTTTTTGCTGACTCTCCCCCGTGCCCAGAACTCTCTCCTTTTTCATTTCCATCTCCTGGCTTTGTTAAAATCCCATGCTCTGAAAGAACCTTTCTCAATCCTCCTTAATCATAGTGCCTTCCTTCTCCAATTATCTCCAATTTATCCTCTAAACATCTTGTTTGTGCATAGCTCATTGCATTGTTGATACCCCTTTTAGACTGTGAACTCCTTGTCAGTGCTAAGCATAATGCCTGGCAACAGTACATGTTTAATAAATGCTTAATGACTTAACAAGTTGTCTCTGCAAAAAGATTGTAAGCTCCTTGAAAACAGGGACCATGTTCTTGCTTCCTAGTACATTGTTTGCCATATAAATATAGCTTCATAAATATTTGTTGTCTAGGAGATAGATATGTGGTTCAGTGGACTGAGAGTTAAGATAGGAAGTCCTGGGTTCAAATCTGGTCTCAGGCACTTCCTAACTGTGTGACTGTAGGCAAGACACTAAACCCCCATTGCCTACCCCTTACCACTATCTCACTATCTACATTAGAACTGATATGTAGGATCTATTGATCCTAAGACAGATAGTAAGGGTTTAAAAAAAAATTATCATCTAACACCCTTACTCTCATCATCACTTATGACCAAATTTGGGGCTTCCTCCAACTCTCCCAATACCTTAATTCTTCACCAGTTTATTTTAACTACAACCTCCAACCTTCAAGACTTTCTCAACCCACTACCCAATCTCTGACCTCACTTTCCCCTCCTTCCCAATCATGACTTTATATAACCCATTCAACTCCACCCCTCACTCTCAGCTGCCTCCCTTATTCTGTCACACCACACACCTTGCTAAATCCCAACCCTGGATTATTCACATGCTTATTTGTGAGAGTTGGAGGAAGTCATGCAGCAGGCTGGCAGGATCCACAATAATGTATATCATCTCACTGCACCTAGGGCTTCCATGCAGCAAGGGAACCTTGTCCCTTTTCTTGCTTTGATTCTCTGTCCCCTTCCCCACAGAAGTTGCTCCAAACTATCTCTTCTTCCTCAGCCTTCCAACAGCATCTCCTTTCCCCACCCCTTCAACTAAGGATCCCATCACAGATTTTACTGAGAAAAATAACCCAATTGCTTTGAGTTCTCTCTTCTCGCATTTTCTTTATTTCAAAACCCTTTGGCATTATCCTCCCACCCTCTTCTCCTCCTTCATGTTACTCACTGATAATTAAGTGGCCTTCCTCTTGCCAATGCCAAAGCCTCTCCATGTGTTTATCCCTGCTCACAGTCCAGATTACCTCTTCAATCATCTACTACCATCTTCAATCTTTATCTTCTAGTTCTTTCCCAATTACCTACAAATATGCCCAAATTGCTATCCTTAAAAATACCTTTATAAGAAACATCCATCCTCTTGAGTTGTTAATCAATAAACAAGCATTTCCTGAGGTTCTTCTCAGTTTATACTTCTGCTCTCCCTCTGCCAGACTCCTAGAAAAAACTGTCTCCCCTCCTGGCCTCTACTTGCTCTATACTCATTTACTTCTCGACCCTTTGCAATTTCTTTTTGATGTCACTTAATTTAAAACTACTCTCTGCAAAGTTGTCAGTGATGTCTTAATTGCCAAATCTAATGATTTTTTCAATTCCTGTCTTTCTTTACTTCCCTACAGAAACTGATCACCCACTCTCCTTCCTAGAAACATTCTTTTTTCTCTGAATTTTCATTAAGTTGGTCTCATAGTTCTTACTCTAATTATCTGAGCATTCCTCAATCTCCATTGCTATCTCTTTACCCAAATTATACTCTGTAATTGTAGGCATACCTAATGAGCTCTGCACTGGGCCTTCTCCCTTTTCTTCTTTTCTAGCTCTTTAAAATAAGATTTTGGCAAATAAAAGAATTAAGTCTTTGTAATTGCAAAAATCACATATGCAGAACATCTCATTTCCTAACAATCCTAGATAAATAAGTCATGGTTGCAGTTTTTTAAATTATCATGGTTTTTATTACCTGAGCTTCCATAAGTTGTTTATCTGTAGTCTCAAGAACTTCTTCTCTATGCCTTTCAATATGATGTGCTCTATGATCTATTTCATCCAATCTACGAAACAGTGTTTCATTTTTGTTGTTTAAAGTAATAACCTCATTGGTTACAGTTTTCTTGCTGTCCAAGAGTTCTTGTATACGATTTTCCAGGTCTCTGTTTGTTTGTTGCAGGAAATCAATCTAAATGGAATTTATAATAATACAAAAAAATCTTTATTATATGTATCTAATTCCTGATACATTTTACATAATTCTGCATACTTTAAAAGCTAAATAGGATTTATGACATGAAAAACTATGCTGAACAACTAATTTATAAATATAATTTGATTCTAATTTAGTAAAAAATATATTTAATAAAATTTTCAATAAAACAGATTGACAAACAGAGGGACTGAATGAGCTTCTCATCAGCACAGAAGGCTGAGGAAATAGCTGAAAATTGCTATACCTGTCATGTCACTTACCTCTCCATGGCTATCTGATCTGTGTAGGAGACCAACTTATGGTTGTGGAACTATGGTATATAAATCATATTTTAGCCACTAATAATGCTTAAGATTTACTACCATCACTTTCTTTGCTTCCCCTAGGACCTCTCCATACCCAAATGAGTGGTGAAGCCAAAGAAGGGATTTTGGTAAAACATAGCATATTTTTTTTTATCATAACCTTTTCTAAACTAATTGAACACTAACTTACAGAATCTCAACAAAACAATTAAAATAGAAACACATTAAATCCATTACCTGAATATTCAAGTGAGTAATAAGCTTCTCATTACTGTGATTTCTGGATTCCAGAGAGAGAACATCATGGGAGCGACCACCATCAAGTGCAACTGAGAGCCGTTCTATTTCTAAATCTCTTAATTCAATCTGAGACATAATTTTCCATTATTTTAAAGCATTTATTCTTCAACTCAGAAGAGAATTATAAAAAAAATGCATTTGGATATATCGGAGTGCCAAATGCCCCCCAAAAACAATGTATATCAAACATTAATATACGCTTGTCACCTAAAAATATACAATTACCAACAAAAAATATATTCAGAACAGTGTGTATCGAACAATTCAAAAGATCAAAATATTACAAAAGAAATGTTTACTACATAATTTTAGTCCCTTCTTTGGAAAATTCTCATTCTGATTCAGTATTTTTTTCCTTTTTTTTTAAGCTGTCATATTTGAAGAATTCTGCATGTAACAGAAATTGTTACTAAGGAAAAAATTATCACTAAAATTCAAGGGCAAAAGAAGTGTGACTGAGGTAAATCCAATTCAACATTATATATTGAAAAAGGAAGTATCATCAAGTAAAATACTACTGAACATGAATCTATAGCTCAGAATTGGTTTTTCATCTCACTAAAAACAGACATGAATTGGAGAAGCCAATCCTATACAATAAGCATTTAACAAGTGCTCCCCATGTTCAAAGCACTGGACTACTGGAGACATAAAGAGAGAATAACAGTCCTTGCTCTCACAGCAAAATGGAAATAAAAACAGATACTTCACACAGTACAAGCTGATCAGTTTATATTTGCAAAGTACTTTGAGAAGAAGAGGAAATTATTAATTATGAATTGTGAAATATCAAAAAGTAAATAATTAACTATTAATATAATTTATTATTTAAAATGTAATTTGTAAATTATTAAATCCTTCGTAAAACTTTAATTACCTATAATGGTCTTTGCTTTTAATAGCATCTTTTATCCAAATAGTGCTTAGGTATTTTACAAACTCATATACATAATATATATTTCATTCCAAGAAATACAATCAAATACCTTCGTATAGAAAATGAAAACCAGAACAGTCAAATAGAATTCTAAGAACATTACAGAAAGAGGCTATAATTGTTGAAGTCAGATATTACCCTGAAGATACCAAACTGGTAATCTATAAGTAACTGTGGTTCTTCCTAGACTTTGTAATTCTCAAAAACTTTATTTATAACCACCAACTAATTTTGGAGGGGAAAAAATACAAGATTAAAACAATGAGAAATTATTTAAAATAAAAATAGCTAAATTTAAAACTTTAAGGAAAAAAGATTCAAATTGTCAAATAAAATTTTCATATACAATTATATATCTCCACTAATATTTTAATTCAATTTACCAAAAGAAGATTGGATTAGACAATCTCTAAATTATTGTTGTTGATGTTATTATTACAAATAACAATATCTAAGGTTGCTTTATAAGTTTAAAATCTATGAAATGGAAAAGTCCCATAAATTCCAGTAACAGTATTTATAATGCATAACTAAAATGTATTCACAAATAGCTACAGCTTGCCCATCTCAGCCTCAATATTAAGCAATATTAAACCCTACCTGTTTGCAAGAATTTTCTAATTCATTTTCAGCAGATACTAACTTCTTCTGTAAGTGGCACACGTCTTCTTGAAGCTCCAGAATTCTGAAACACATTGGTGAATAACTTTTTATTTGGTGAATAATTTTTTCAAAAACACAAAATACAAAAATGTTAACTTTTTGTAAAACTGAGGGGGGTCAGAGTTCACCGAAATGCCTTCTGGCTGAAAAGTCTGTGATTCTATGAAAACAATTTCTTTTATAAATTTCCTAATCTGACAAAGCAAACTGAAGAGAATAAAAATGGAGAAATGAGATAACTAACCAAATCATTAAATCAAGAATCCACAAGTTCCCAGAAAATCTAATTAGTTCTGATAAAACCTGTGTTTGGATTTTAATTATCTGAAGAACTGTCTCAACTATAATTATTTATATTTATTAAATATAAATATTTGTAAAAAAAAATCACACAAAAATGGCCTGGCCCACTTTTTCATTGCCATTAAAAAACTTACAAGCTTTAGGTCCCTTTAATTTTCCTGACTCTTAATATTTTCCAGAGATGCATCCTGGTATAATGAATAGGATACCTGGCCTAAATCAAGAAAACTTCAGTATAGATTCTATCAGACACTTTCTTCTGGGTGACTGACCCTGGCCAAGTCACTTCCTCTCTTCTCTATACCTCAATTTCTTCATATGTAAAATGAGGAAATGGGTTTCTAAGGTCTCTTCCAGCTCAAACCTAGGATTCAATATAACTTTCATTGCTTTCTCTATGCTTGCTTTCCCAATGAAGTCACTAAGTATGCCAAGGTAAAATGTTCACATAGTTCGAAATTTGCCTATTTTCTCTTAGATTTTTTAAAAAACTAATATCAAAGACACTTATGTCAATTAGGTTGTAAGAATCAGAAAACAGACATATAGGCTGGAGAAGACCTCCAGTAGGTTGGGTAGATACTTTATCAAATAAGAGAACATCTGTTCTTAAAATATTAGATTCTCTGGAGTGGTAAATGAGGCCCAATATATTATCACTGTTAATTCAGGACTGGAGAGTAGTCATGAACTTAAAATTCACTTTTGTCCTCAATTTGAATGTAAAATAAGGTATGAGTTAATGCATAAGGTACAACATAAAAAGTATACATGTTTATGACAATATGAAAAGAAACAAAAATGGGGGTAGAGGATTACAGAATAAAGAAAGAAAAAAGGCCAAATTTTTCAGCCTCATACACATTTATATTTGTAAAACATTTTAAATACATCAAGATCATGACTAAGACAATAAAAAAATACAGACAAGCAGCACACAAAAACAGCATAATTCAATTACTAATAGTATTATGTTAAAATCATCACAGCAAAATCACTTCTATGACATGTAATCAATATCCTCATCAAATCTATGTTTCCAGATTGGTATGAATGGGCACTAAGGGCACAATTAAGGTAAATGAAATGAAAAAGTTTGCCCCGTCATAGTGTGTGACCTGTCAAACAGAAGTTTAACTGTAACTGCAATAATTTTTTCTATTAAGGCCAGTTCGAAATTTATCCCTTTCTCTCTCTCTCTCTCTCTTTTTTTTTTTTTAAAACCCTTGTACTTTGGTGTATTGTCTCATAGGTGGAAGATTGGTAAGGGTGGGCAATGGGGGTCAAGTGACTTGCCCAGGGTCACACAGCTGGGAAGTGGCCGAGGCCGGGTTTGAACTTAGGACCTCCTGTCTCTAGGCCTGACTCTCACTCCACTGAGCTACCCAGCTGCCCCTATCCCTTTCTCTTAATCATTTTTTATATTAACTACTAACACTAAATTTCAAGCAACAAAGATTTTTCTAATAAGCAAGGGAAAATGACATCTGTCACTACTAGAGATGACAACTAAAGCTTCACACTAAAAAATTAAGGTACTAAACACTTCATTAGGTTTAAGGCAAAAACATAAAATTATCAAATAGCTGTCCTGAGAGAAAGGCTAAACTATAAAATATATCATCAATTAAATACCAAATCTAACCAAAAAGTCTTTTCTATACACCTGTTATCTGCCACCTGCAGAAGGTCAGCAATATAGGGATCATTTGGCTGAGGAACTGGATAGGCACTGATTCCAGAGGGAGGCACAGGTTGGTCAATCTGCATACGCTGGCGTCTAAAAGGAATACTTCTCTTCTTGCCACCTAGAAAAACAAAAATTAAAAATTAAGACAAAACACTCACACCATAGAACTATTTACATGCAGTAACATTTTGTTACAAAACATTTCTTGTCTACAGACTTAACCATATTTACATCCTTACAAGAAAATAAGATTTCTGGTGTCTTCTTTCACAACATAAGAAATATGAAAATATATGTATTGCATGACAGCATATGTATAACCTATATCACATTGTTTACCTCCTTAGGGACAGATAAGATAGGCAGGGAGGGAAAGATTTTGGATCAGTTTATATAAGTCTTCCCAAGTTTTCTGTTACCATCCTCATCATCATTTCTTAAAGCACAAAACTATTCCACCGCAACCGTATACCACAACTTGTTCAGTCATTCCAATTCTTTGCCACCACAAAAAAGAGCTACTATATTTTTGTTCATATGGGTCCTTTTTTATTGTTGTTTTAAAGGCTTTAAAAACTAAACAGAGTAGTTTTATTTTCTTAGAGGTTATCAGGAGATACTAAAGATTATTGACGCTACTCGGCATCTTCACTTAGGAAAAATTATTCTGGCAGCAATGTAGAGGATGGACTCAAGAAGACACTGAGGAAAAGATATTTACCAATTATTAGAAGGCTAGTGCAATAGTCTAGGCAAGAAAAAAATTAGTCTAGGCAAGAGGAGATGAGAACTATGATTATAATCATCTCATATCCACCAACTGAGCAAAGTTGGTAAAAAATAAACATACTTATTGATGAAGGGACTTTGGAAAGAATGGGAAATTCACTGCTGGAGGAGCAATGAATTGGTCTGACTCTTACAGTAAACATTTTAGAACTCTGCAAGGAAAAGTTATTACATTTTTCATAATTTTTTCCCCAGTAAGTTCACTACGGGGGCTATATTCTATATATCCTCAAGAGGTTAAAGCAAAGAAAAGATTTATATGTACAAAAATATGCAAAGCAAAATAATTTGTAGCAACAAAAAACTGGAAACAAAATACTGCCAAATAGGAAATGTCTAAATTTATTTCACCATGGCATGTGATGGGAAATAAGGAGTGCTGACTATAAATATATTCAATGCAACACAGGAAGATTCATAGAAATGATACACAATTAAGAAAGCAGAGCCAAAAAAAAAAAGGTATACATGATGGCTACAGCAAATTAAATATAGAGATAGAATATAGTTCTGCTTTATTAACTGATTGAATGGCTGACAAAGAATTGGATAGGAATAAATATCTATCAATTGGAGGACAGAGACAGATGGTGGTATGTAGATATAATGGAATGTTACTGAGTTGTAAGAAATGATAAATACAAAGAAACATAGAAAGATTTACATGTTCTGATAGAGAGTATAAAGTTAAGTAGTGCCAAGAAAACAATATATGCAACAAATACAACATTGCAAATTGGAAGAATAAGCACAAAAACTGATCATGTTGCAAAATTACAACCAAGGACTGATCACATGGTATGATAGGGATATGATTAGTGTTTTGATGTTAAAAGATAACCCTACCGCAAATATTAATAATATGGAAATAGGTTTTGAACAATGATAATGTAAAACCCAGTGGAATTGCTTGTCAGCTCCAGGAGGAGGGAGAAAAGAGAGGAGGGAAAGAGCATGAATCCATGTAATCATGGAAAAATATTCTAAATTAATTAATTAAAAAATGAAAAACTTTTTCAAAAAAAAAATTACAAACAAACATGGCCCCAATGAAGAAAAATGAGATGGCACTCTATTCCAATGGTTTATAGAAGTATTGCATGTTATCAGATTTTTTATTATGTACTAATCAGTTTTGCTCTGATTGTTTTTCTCTTTCTCTTAAGAAAATATAGTATGTTAAATTAGATAGCTCTCTTGGGAAAATAAGAGGGAAAGGTACTAGGGAGAAATTCTGGTAATTTAAAAAATAGAAGCTAATAATAAAATTTTTAAGAAATAGTCACAGCAGGTATTAAAAATCACAAAAAAAATGCAACTGATTTTAGTCAATGAGGAAAATCCTGGTTACCACACCATAAATCATTTCTCATTTAGCTGTCCTTGTTCAATCAACTTAATATCAAATAAGAATAAAGATAAGAAAATGTGTAATGCAACTGAGAAATTCAATCTGACATTTTAAAAAGAGAATGGAAAATGATTAAGGTAGCAAGAAATCACTATTTCCTAAGAAATGTTTAACTAATATAAATCAATCAACAATGAAGAGACCAGAAAGGGTCAGAGTTAGTAAGAACGTGATCTTCTTAACAAGCAGAATGATATGACCATCACAGGAAGCACCAATTTATATAAACTTATTATTGAATAGAGTGGAGGATAATTACAAAAAATATCAACTCAGAAAACTCACAAAAGCAGTGGGGGAAACCATTCATGGAAAGCTTGGCAAAAGGTCAATTTATACAAAGTTATCAACAAAAACACATGAAAATGAACCTGAAAGTTTTGACAACAGGATGACTAAAAAAGGAAAAGATGACAAAAATTCTCTAATAAATGATTTTTTTCATCACTGTTAGTGAAGATGTGCTTCATGAGAAAGTAGAAATGGTCTAAAGAATTGAAAGATGAGAAAGATCATGGAACTAGAGTAAGTACAAACAAAGCCCACTGCTAGAAGTGGCAGGTTTTTTTTTCCTTTATTTGGATCGATATATATATATTTTTAATTTAGAGTATTTTTCCATGGTTACATGATTCATGATTTCTCCCCTTTGTTTCCTCTCCCCTCTCCCAGAGCTGACAAGCAATTCCACTGGGTTATACATGTATCCGTAGTTCAAAACCTATTTCCATGTTATTCATATTTGCGGTAGGGTTATCTTTTAACATCAAAACATTAATCATATCCCCATTGAACCACGTGACTGATCATATATTTTTCTTCTGCATTTCTGCTCCCACAGTTCTTTCTCTCTGGATATGGATATTCTTTCTCATACATTGCATTGCTGCTAGTAGAGAAGTCTATTATATTCAATTGTGCCACAGTGTATCAGTCTCTGTGTATAAGGTTCTCCTGGTTCTGCTCCTTTCACTCTGCATCAATTCCTAGAGGTCATTCTAGTTCACATGGAATCTGTCCAATTAATTATTCCTTTGAGCACAATAGTATTCCGTCACCAACAGATACCACAATGTGTTCATCCATGCCCCAATCGATGGACACCCTGTCGTTTTCCAATTTTTTGCCACCACAAAGAGCAGAACAGCTATAAATATTGTTGTACAAGTGTTTTTCCTTATGATCTCTTTGGGGTACAAACCCAGCAGTGGTATGGCTGGGTCAAAGGGGGGGCATTCTTTTAAAGCCTAGAGGTGGCAGTTTTGAGCGTACTGGGAGATCAGTTCTTAAGGTTTATGAAATAGGAAGACTTGAAGAAAAAAATCTCAGACCCTATTTTTAAAAAAAGTGGATCAAGACTATGTCACCAGTCTATGTGCCCTTCCTAGCTATACAAAATCTTTATGAGGAAAAAAAAAGCATCAAGAGCATCTTTGAAGGTATAAAAAGGAAACAGATTCTGAACCAATATTCTTCAGCAGACCACATTTTGATAGTTACAAAATTGACCAAAAAAGATGTATGGAATACAAAACCCCACTTTACTTACTTGTTTCTTTTTTTTTTTACTATAAAAAAATTTTTACTCCATAAAACAAGAGAATGCCTTAAATGAAAGGGGCAAATAACAAAGTCACAGGTCCAGTCTGTCCCTACCCTTATCCCCAAATAAGATCTGAATTACTCAAAGGAGTATGAGCCTAACTATACAGGAAAAAAAAAATAGATAAAGACTGTCAATGCCCAGAACTGAAGAAGAAAGGAAGCTAATCTTTGCCTTTGGGAAACTGATCAATGTTTTAAACAAGCCAATGCTCTTTTTTGAAGCAAAGGCCCATTGTCTTAAACTCAAAATTCATCCAACAACTCCTTTAGGCCATGAGTCAGAGAACAGCACAAGTTCTGAAGCAGTAAAGTTGAGGTCAGACATCACCAAAAGAGATGAGACCCAGACTAAAGTTAGTTGTCATTCCTCTCTCTCTTGGCAGGATCCAGACCCACAGAATAAGGTGCTTATCACAGTTTGAACTGGATGTTTTGGATGTTCCTTGGACAAAAAAGAACAGATTTTCTTGGTCCCAAATCCAAATTCTCTTCCAAATTTGCTTATTTCTGTCCATACCACCACCTCCCAGAAATCTGCAAGCTCAAAATTGGTCTTGATGTCTTATCAGACCATACCCTACACCCTCCAATCAATTTTCAATTCTTTTTAATTCTACCTCAATATATCTCCAATTTGTTTTCTTCTCTTCACACAAATAGTCATCTCTCATTTGGACAAGTGCATTAGTGTCCTTTTTGGTCTCTCTTCCTCAGTTCAATTTAACCTCCACATTGCTGCCAAAGGAGTTATTCCTAGAGTGTAGGTAATGTCATCCCTCAGTTCAAGAGGCTCTCTCTATTGCCGTTAGACTTATATATAAAATCCTCTGTCATCTAAAATCCTGGTTTCTTTCCTCTCTGTCAAACATAACTTCTATTACTCACCTCATGCTCAGGCAGTTTTCTCCCCATCAGCGATTCATTCGATGCTCTCTCTCTCTCTCCTCTCTGCACTTATGTTGCTTAAAATCTTGAGTATCCCTCAACCTTCAGTTTATAGTCCATCTCCTACTTTAGGTATTTCCTGAGCCTCTAGCTACCAGTGACTAGTAATTTGTTTGAATAGATTTTAAACATATGAATGTCTGTCTGCTGTTTCTTCTCATAGAATATAAACCCCTGAAGGGAGAAAGTATTTCATTTTTGTCCTCATATCTCAAGAACCTAACAAAGTGTCTGGAACATGATAGGTGCTTTAATAAATGCTTCTTTGTTGACTGCAAAATGATCTATAAGATCCCTTTCAGATCTCAATCTGTGATCAGTCATATTAGCAAAACAAAGAACTGAGTCATTATCACTGGCATTGAAGCTCTCCTTTCTGGAGTTATCTGGGTCTCTGAGAAATGTAATAAATAAAGTTAATATTGAAGGACAGAACCAATCATTAAAGCCCAGCAAGAAATGACCTATTATTATTCAGACTCTAAACTCCCCTCAATTTTAACTTGACTCACATAGACATAGACAGGTAGCTGCTGCCACTAACACTTGTCTTCCCTACCTGGGGTCTGTACCACTGCTTGGAGGTTCTTTTCTTGGAGTTGCTGGATTTTTTCATTCTTGGCTTTGCTCTCCTTCTCCAACACTCTCAATTTATGAGCATACTGGTTATTCAGAAACTTCAAGTCAGCTGTCTCGATCTCCATTTTTCTTAATTTGACTTTCAAATCTTTAAAAGAAAAAGAGGTAGGAAAAAATATCCCAAGGGTCACTCTAGAAAAAAATCAATGGAAATTTATATCTACACTATTCCTCCATATACCAAGGTTCTGGAGAAGAAAGTGTCAGAACAATAGGTCAAGATATAACATCACTACCACAGAAATGTTATTAACATGGGGATTTTAAATGGTTTGCTTTTTAATTAATTCTTCTTTCATACCTAAAATTCTGGCCAATTTGTAATAAAACCATGAAGACAAACTAGTGTAGATAATAGATCAATCAATTATTTTTCACATTTCGTAGTAATTATGGATGCTATTTTCTACTGTAACAAAATTTTGAAAAGACAGCAAACAGTAGTAAATGTTTTGGGAAACTGGGGTGAGGGGAGCTAAAAGGAGAGAATTATAGCCTCTGTTAGTGTAGTCTCCTCTCAGTCACCAAACCTGCGCCAGGCAATTAGTTAATATCTCCAAAGATATGATATTATTGAACTGAAATGAAGTTCAACAATATTATAGAATACATGTGTTGACTTGTTTTTACTACCATACTCCACTATTCTTATTTCCAACTGTTAAGAAACGATATTTCAGGAAAACACATTAAATATTGGCATTTATTAATCTCTACGGAAACTGTAATTGATAATATTTACTTTACTTCCAGATAGCATAAATTTTCAAAGCATAAAAAAAGTAGATAGAGAGGATCCTTGCCTATCTGTCCTTTGTTTCTACTCCCTAATAAGAAAAGAAGAATTGAAAGGAAAAATAATATTTCCTATATATACACTAAAGTAGTAGTATAACAAAGCTTTCCATATACTGAAAAGTAAAGTTCAAACATAAAACTGAACTTTTTTTTTTAAATCCCAAATTTTCAGTTACCTTTTATACTTATTTCTGATTGTTCTTTTGTCCTCAATAAATCCAGATGTAGATCATTATTTTCCCTGGTCAGTTTAGCATTTTCTTTTTTATAAGGTTCCAAAACATAATCAAAATTGGCACTTTCTTTTTCAGCTTTTCCAACATATAGTTTTGTTTTCCGAAGACTCTCCGTTGTATGAATAAGGTCACTGAAATTACAGGGCACTAGAATATATCAGTATGTGTAATTAAACCACTAAACTTTCTAATAGCTGTGTCATAAAGTAGTAGCGATTCCATAACATTACTCTAATTATTATCAGGTCTCATGAAATTGTCAAACATTTTCTTTAAAAAAAAAATCACTCTAAATTTACAATGAACACTATGCAACAATTTTAGGAGTGGTAAGGAATAATGATACTTATTAATGAAAAATAAAACAATGTCACTACCTGTACATTGTTGAAAATCAAACAACTATAGAGGCTCCCTGATCCTTCCCCATGAGCAGTTTTCTTTCCCTTGACTTCTAATTTTGATATCTAAATTTGGCAGGGTAGTTGATGAGAAAGTTTAAATAAAATATGGTTCTATCAAAGATACAAATTTACTTATTTAAAATCATCAAAAATTAACAAATCAGAGTTAACTCTCCTCAAAGTAACTGCTCTCTAGAGATTATAGATGAGAAATTTAATATTCTGCTACAAAGAATAAAATTTTATGTAAACATGCATTTTTGGAGGCATATATTTTAATAGTGAGAAAAAGTTAAATTTGTTAATTATTAAATTGTTCTTTGGGTTTTATAATTAACACCATAAAATAACTATTTTTAAATTATAAAAACATAAAATAAATATAAATTCTATTCAAACATTTATCTTAAAATATTACAACTAAAAAAAGGCCCTTTTTTGTCTTTTTTTTTTTGGCAGAAGAGAAGGAAAGGAAAACTGATTATTAATAATTGATACAACTGTTCTCACTGACTGGAAATAAAAAAAAATTCTCCCTTCTAGGAACTTTGCTTAAATGGTAAAAAAAAATTGGTAATTACACTTTTTAACTCCAAGTCTACCTATAAAAAAGTGCAAAGGGAAGAATGGAAAGGGAAAGTGCATAAGGAAAAAAAATAAGGAATTTAAATGTCTACAAAATCCTGAAGATGACAAATATAGTCACCAACTATAAATGAGTTTCACTCTAGTGTATGGAAGTACTCAAAAACTTTTTATAGGAACTTGATAGAAATTAAGATGAAAACTGTAGCCACTATTCTACTACCACTAATTGGTATTCTATTCATTTTATTAAGTATTTATGTATCTCAAGGTTCATTGCTACAGGAGATAAAAAGACTTTCAAGTAGTTTACAATATAGCAATTCCAACAAAATAAAATATTTACAACCCAAAACTCTGAAATTACCAATAACACATCATAAATAGATCTGAAGTGGGGGGGTGGGGGGCTGGGGGGAAGTCTTCCAAACTAGGTTTTCCTTAAACAGTGAAGTTGTATATCAAACAAACTCCTCTGTTAGACTGTTCTGTGATGGCAGGGATCTCTATGAATACCTCTCAGGATCTAGCACAATTGTTTTGCCCACAGTATATGCTCAATGAATATTTGTTAAATGATTTTTTTTTTGAACCTACAGAAACTATTTCTAGAATTTGGCACTTGATTCAAACTATGTCTCTGTCATCATTTGACAGTGGCCTCTCTTTCGGTAATTGAACTAAATTTGGTTTTTAGCTTTGCATCTATTATTCCCAGAGATATGAAAGCACAGAAAAAAGAGAAATACATTTAGGAGGGGAAAATGTGTTATTCAAATTTTTCTCATTCCCTCTCCTTCCTTGGCCTTCAATATCTATTAAAACTTAAACATAAAACTGTGAAGATTTTCATGACAACAAAGCAGTCCTGGAAAATCAAATAACCATAGGTGTAGGTACTGATGTGATTTTTCCAAAATGTGAACAAAACAGCTATACATATTGTTCTAACAATCTTGTTGAGATAAGCCGCACTATTATTCTTACAATTCATATAAGTAGTTCTCGTAACTATTCAGCAGCAGTTTTACTTTCTTGATTTTTCCAAATTTTCTCCTTTTCTTCCTTTTTCTGACTCACTGACTAATTTCTGCCTCCTTTACAATTTCCTTAGCACTTTTAAAGATTAGAGAAGAAAAAAAATTAAACATTAATCTTTCAATTAACCTATAAGTTAGCAAATCTGGCAAAATACTTTCTAGAAAATAAGGTTGAAATTGTAAAATAAGCTTTGTGTTAAAAATTATTCATAACCAAAGATGATCATGAATTGATTATCAATGGACATTAAAAATAACAGTATACTTATAAACAACTTTTCATTCAAAGATCTAAAGTCATCTTATAAAACCAAGGTTCTTAACTTGGGATCTATACTTGATGTTTTAATATTGATTACTATATTTCAATATAATTGGCTTCCTTTCTCATCCTAGGTATTTTATTTTAAGCATTTAAAATATTATTCAGAGAAACTAGTAGATTTTGCCAAACTACCAAAGGGGTCTATGACACAAAAAAGGTAAGAATCCAAGCTATAAGACTAACTTATTTATTCAACTAAATGCTACTATAAGTTACTAGTAGTGTTCACACTAAAAATACAAGGTTTAAAGTTTGATGACATTTTATGATTATTTTAATGTTTTTATTTGGTAGGCAAAATAAAGTATCAATATATGGCCTCAAGCACATTTAAGAGTAGACTCAGGGGGCACTGAGGTGGCACAGTGGATAGAGGGCCAGGCCTGGAGTTGGGAAGACCTGAGTCAAAATCTGACCTCTGACACTTTCTAGCTGTGTGACCCTGGACAAGTCACTTAACTTAATTTGTCTAACCCTTGCCCTTCTGTCTTAGAGATCTGTCTAAGACAGAAAAGAAGGGCTGAAAAAAAGGAGTAAAATTACAACTATAAAAATATTCTGATACCACTACTCTAGAAATATATATTAAGAGAACTCAAGTAAGAAAATTACAGAATAAGAGGAGAAATACCTCAGAGTTTAGGTAATACACAACATCCAAGACCATATTACAGAACTGAGAATTTCTATTAAAAGTGATCAAGAAAAATATGGACCTTGCAGACAACTAAATAAAAAGAAAAATTATAACAGCTAACTTTGAAGAATAGTATAAAAATGTACAAAATTCACCAAGGAGGAAAGGTAGAAATGGTTATTATGGACCATACACAAGTGGAATCTTAGAAAGTATATGTGAATTTCAGATGGCTCATAACTTTTGAAATCCTAACATATTCTTTATTAAAGCATATATTAGTTACAACTATAGGCAAAGTTCACAGATATTTAAATTTTAAATTCAATTATTTATTTGTACCTGAAAAGTTTCTCCACCAAAGGTAAACAATCAACACTCAAAGGCTGTCGATATCCCATCTGATCCAGTCTTTTTCTGATGTTAATAAATTTTCTTTCTGCAGCTGTACTCATGGTAAATCTCCAAAATTGTTTTTATCACATCAAAAATTGATAGCCTGAAAAAGAGCAAAATATTTCAACATGTTTCCATTAAAGAAGTGAACAACTATTTAGAGAAAAAAGATTTGTTTGAAGTTTATTTGTACATAAGACAATTATGTCATGCTTCTTTTTCCAAAAGAATAATACTTTCTGGAACTTTTGTAATACTACAGAATTATTTTATATGTCATGTAACATAACATAAAGTTCTGCACATAGCTGCATGTTTCAATTCTTTCCTAGTTTAACATTGACTACTCTTCTCCCTGGATTAAAAGATACCTATCCTAAAAATTGTCTAATAATAATTTCTTGTTTTATAGCACCTTACTATTACTGAATCTTTGCCAATTAATATAACACAAAGTTCACAGGCCCAAACCTACCAAATCATTTTCCACATTGTGATAGTCTAATATATAAATCTTCTCTCACCATCCCAAACATCTCCCATCATCAATTTTTTCTGGTATCATTCCTTTGAGCAACTTGCCTGTTACAGCCCTGACTTTCTGGATTCCTTTTACAGTCAAGTAACAATGCGATCACCTCCACAGAAGGGATCTGTCTTTCCTAGGGTACAGGTCCTGAAGAACAAAAATGCCTGTAATGAACAGAAATGCACCTTATGATCTAAGGATTTAGAAGCCTGCTACATAATAGAAGCCTTTTACTTTTCTGATATTAACTCTGATAGCCTGCAAATGATTTTGGTAAACATACATTAATTTTTATCTAGATTTATAGATTACAAAACAGGTTTACATTCTATTAATACATTTTCTAACATAACTATCATAACCCTATGAGATGAGTCAATCTATATATATTTAAGTATTTACTATATACACTTGAGAATAAGGATAAAAAGTAAGGCAAAAATTCCATTTTCAGATAAAGAAATCAAAACTATCAATAAGCCCATGAAAAAGTGTTATAAATCTCTAATAATTAGAGAAATGCAAATCAAAACAACTCTGAGGTACCACCTTATACCTAGCAGATTGGCTAATATGACAGCAAAGGAAAATAATAAATGTTGGAGGGGATGTAGCAAAATTGGGACATTAATGCATTGCTGGTGGAGATGTGAATTGATCCAACCATTCTGGAAGGCAATTTGGAACTATGCCCAATGGGCTTTAAAAGAATGCTTATCCAACCATATCACTGCTGGGTTTATACCCCAAAGAGATCATGAGGAAAAAGACTTGTACAAAAATATTTGTAGCCGTCCACTTTGTGGTGGCAAAAAATTGGAAAATGAGGGGATGCCCTTCAATTGGGGAATGACTGAACAAATTGTGGTATCTGTTAGTGATGGAACACTATTGTGCTAAAAGGAATAAAGAACTGGAGGAATTCCATGTGAACTGGAATGACCTCCAGGAATTGATGCAGAGTGAAAGGAACAGAACCAGGAGAACATTATACACAGACAGATACACTGTGGTAAAATCGAATGTAACGGACTTCTCTACTAGCAACAATGCAATAATCCAAGACAATTCTGAGGGACTTCTGAGAAAGAACGCTATTCACATTCAGAGAAAGAACTGTGGTTGTAGAAACAATGAAGAAAAATAACTGCTTAATCACATGGACGATGGGGATATGATTGGGGATGGTGACACTAAACGATCACCCTAGTAAAAATATTAATAATATGAAAATAGGTCTTGATCAATGACACATGTAAAACCCAGTGGGATTGCTCATTGACTAAAGGACAGGAGTGAGTGAAGGGTAGGGAAAGAACATGAATCATGTAACTATGGAAAAATATTCAAAATTAATTAAACTTTAAAAAAATAACAATAAACATATTCTTTTCCAAAAAAACCCCAAAAATCCTGCCTTCAAGAAGCTCACATTCTAATAAGGGAGACAATATACAACTGTATACACAGAAGATATAAACAAGGTAAACTGGAGGGAATCTCAAAGGCAAGACATAGGCATTGGGTATGACAGGGAAAGAATTTTACACTATGTGGGATTTTAACTGAGCCTTAAAGGAAGCCAGGGAATCCAGGAAGCAGAGATGAAGAAGGAGAGCATTCTAGGCATGGGGGACAGCTAGTGAAAAAGCACAAAGCAGAGACAGAGTATCCTATATGAGAATCAACAAGAAAGCCAGTGGATTATGATGCATCTGTTGGGGCGTAAAGTGTAAACAAAACGAAAATGTAGGAAGAGGCCAATCTGTCAAGGGATTTGAAAGCCAAAGGAAGGATTTTTATAGCTGTTCCTGAAGGCAACTCAGGAGCCTCTATAAACTCCCATAAGTAGGATTAGGAGCTAGGCATATTACATGGTAAGACCATCCCATTAGAATGATATCTGTGGTAGTTAAAAGGAGGGTAGACTGGAGTGAAGGAGATACTTGAGTCAGAGAGAACAACCAGAAGACTAATGCAATCCAGGTGAAGGTGACTATATAAAAGAGAGGTATGAAGATAGAAATGATGAGACTTGGCAACAAATGAATATGTATTGGGTGAGCACAAGTGAGGGTCTGTGGTTATACAGATACTGTATAACTGTAAGGACAATGATGTCCTCAACAGTTTAAAAAAAAGGAAGTATGGAAGAAGGGAAGGAGTAGAGAAAAGAGAAAATGGGTTCTGTTTTGGATATATTCTAGTACTTGATCTTCCAAAGACCATAAAATTCTATCCATTAAAAAAAACAATTCAATCTTTCTATTTATTTATAAAAGTAAAAAATTAGAAAACTCATATGTTCAACAAATGGACAATGGCTGAACAAATTATATTAATATAATGGAATATTAGTGTTAAAAAACCACTAAATATGAAACATCCAAGAAAATATAGTTATATATGAAATGTACAAAGTGAGATCAGTACAACCAGTACTATATCAATATTGACTATTTAAAAAAAAAAAAACCGCCAGGCCATAATAAGTGTTCAAAAAGAACAGTTAGAACCAAACACAGAACTATTGATTAGTTTAAGATCAGAAAAGGAGTATATACAGCAAGGGTATATTATATATTGTCACTTTATTTAACTTAAAGGCAGAGAGCATCATGCAAAATGCCAACCTAGAAGAATCAAAATCTGAAATTAAAGCTATCCAGAGAAATGGCAGTATTCTCAGATATGCAGATAATTCCATTCTGAAGGCAGAAAAGGAAGAAATAAGAGGCCTTTGATGAGGGTGAAAGAGGAAAATATAAAAGTTGGCTTGAAACTTCACATCAAAAAAATTAAGACATTGGTAAAGAGAAGAAATGGAAGCCACTTCAGATTTTATATTTCTGGGCAAAGGATTACTGCACGGAGCAAAGAAAGCCATGAAGATTTGCTCCTTTAAAAAAGCCATGGCATATCTGGAAAGCATACTAAAATGAAGAGATCACTTTGCCAACAAAAATCCCTACAGTCAAAGTTCTAGTTTTTCCAGGAGCAATGTATGGTTTTGAGAGTTGGATTATAAGGAAAACAGAAATCCACTGGAGAAGCCTTCTCAGAGACCCTTGGACAGCAAAGAGATCGAAAGAGTCAATACTTAGAGAAAATTCACTGGAAAGTCAAATGATAAGGTTGAAGCTGAAATACTCTGGCCACATAACACCAAGGCAAGACTCACTGGAGAAAAAAACCCCTAATGTTGGGAAAGACTGGAGGCAAAAGAAGTTTCCAGAGGACGAGGAGAAAAAGTCATTGAAACAATGAACATGAACTTGGACAAATCTCGAGAAATAGTGGAGTGATAGAGGGGTCTTGACAAAAGTGACCCACAACAAATACACTTGTACACAAAACAAGAATTTTTTCTTGTTATTCATCAATTCATCTGTTTCTTTGTTAAATGCTAAGGCCTTTAGGCAAGATGATATGCTTTATTTTCTCTCAGTATCTGTTTTGCTGGTGGTTATTAAGTTTATAGTTATTTTTGCAAATGAGCATTACATTAAGATTACCTCTGAAGTAACTAAGTGCGTTGTCAATCTCAAGCCACCCGTGGCCAGATGGGCTTTAAAAAGCCCGGGTGGCCCGACTCTCAGTCTTTGCCCAACCCTCGAAGGGCTTCTGAGTATATAGACTGGGAGCTCCCTGAGAGCAGGCACACTCAGTCTTTCCTGGCATTCCCAGCGCACACCATTGCGCCCTGCACACAGCAGGAGCCTGATAAATGCTTGTTGCCTAACATCGGTAAACGCTAGCAGGTCAAATTACCTAAGAGTTTTAAAATGCCGAACCAGGGATTCTCGCAGCCGGGTTCCGGGTTCGTCACCCCCACCCATTCCCTCCCCGCCAGAGGCCGGGCAGGACCGAGCCGAATGGGGCGGGGCCGGGCCGGACCGGGCCGGGCCACGTCGGGTCGAACGGCAACTGCTAACTCCAGGCCCCGCTTCCACCTCCCCTCCTCCAGGGCGGCAGCATCGCCCACGAGCTCCCTCGGCCCCGGCCCTCCCTGCTGCAGCCTTACCAAGAGCTCCAGCTGCTTCCTCCGGTCGCATCGCCCAGCCCCAGAACCGTATCCTCTTCGCTCTCACCTCTTTTCACCTAAGAAGCCAAACCAGGCACTAGAACAGTTTGAAAATGGCGCGGGAGAGACGGAACTAGCAGGCCAGGGTGGAGGCGCCCCCGTTGCCTGGTAACACGAGGGAGGGGGAGGAGGAAGAGGTGATACCAGGAGGCCAGGGAGACCCGGCAGCCGCGGCAATGGCGGCGCCACAGCGTACCGGGGCCCGGAAGCAAAACGGCTGCCCCGCTAACGCTAGCCTACAGCGACCTCTAGCGGAGCAGGAAAGTCTGGTCCGGTGAAAACACACTGAGCCTTGGCAGTACCACGTGAGCATGAAAAAAAAACAGAACTGGCTACTGGAAGATCCCAAGACTCAAGCACTAATAGGATGACCCAGAAAATAGTGATAGCTGTTGAGTCGGAAAAGCCCAAGTTCAAATCCTGACGCACATACTTACTGGCAGTGTGATCCTGGGCAAGTCTCTTTAACTTCTGTTTGCCTTAGTTTCCTTATCTGCAAAATAGGGGTAACAAATAGGACCTACTTTTCCCAGGTGGTTGTGAAGATCAAACAAAATAATTCTTTCAAAGTGTTCTGCAAATCTTAAAGTGCTATGCTATTCACTATTATAGCTAATATTATTAGTATATTATAATTCATATATAATATTTAGTAATCACCATGAGTATAGAAATTGTGAGTACTTACCTGCCTCCCGTAGCAGCCCTATACTAAGAGATTATTAAGGGGACAGCTATGTGCCTCAACGGATTAAGAGCCACGCCTGGAGACGGAGGGAGGGGAGGTCCTGGGGTCAGATCTGGACTCAGATACTTCCTATCTGTGTGACCCTGGGCAAGTCACTTATCTCCCATTGCTGGTCCCTTACTGCTCTTCTGCCTTGGAATCAATACACAATATTGATTCTAAGACAGAAACAAGTCTTGATTCCCTCCCCACTCCAGGCTACTTTTGTTTATATGCAGGTTATATCTATCAATATGTACTATAATCAAAATTAGGCCAATTTAGTATTATGATAAAATAATTATAACCTCAGGACCCCCTGAAAGAATCTCTGAGGTCTCCGGAACACACTTTGAGAAGCACTGTTCTAGGTGATAAGGACAGGAAAACAAAAGTGAGCCAGTCATTTAAATACATCTGGAATTCTACCCTCTCCAAGAAGTCTTTCCTGGTTGATCAGAAGAAAGCTGGCTTCTTTCCTCATCCTGTAATTCCTCCTCTGAATCTTCAACCTGGCCATAGTGGAGGTGCCCTAAATGGAGAGAAAGAACAAAAATAGTTTCAGCTATAGAGAACAGCATGAATAAACAATAGGAACTTCTTTCCTCGTTCTGCAATTCCTCCTCTGAATCTTCAGCCCAACTATATGCATCTTTCCTTCTTCACCCCTTTCTTACATTTTCAAATTCCTCTTGGGGACACAATTTTGTGGAGGGGACTAGGCGGGCCTGATTCCCCTTCCTGCTATGTTCCTGGCTTTTGTACTTCACCTTCATCCTCCTTCCCACCCTGACCCCCATACTTTTCAACTCCCTTTTGTGTGGAATCTTTCTCCTTCCACAGAATGAAGCTCCTAGAGATCAGGGACTGTCTTTCTTTTTGTTTATATTAGAATCCTCTACACTGGAATGCTATCTGCCTCCAAAGAAAAAACCATGGGAGTCAGATGGATGTAGATTAAAGCATATTATCTTTCACATCAGTATATTTATGGTTTTATTTTATGGTTTGGGTTATATGAGTGTGGTCTTACAACAATGACTAATATGGAAGTGCGGTTTGCATGATAATAAAAACATTTTTTAAATACAAAGAGGAATCCCCTACAATTAACACAGTGCCTCTTGATCCTCATGACAGTATTGTGAGATAAGTACTACAGGTGTTACTAGCGCCTTCATCTCACAGGTCTGGAAACTGAGACTTCGGAGAGTCTCACCCAGCTGGTAAGTGTCAAGGGGCAGAATCTGTACCCAGGTCTTTCCTGACTGTTTCTAGCTTTCTTTCCACTGTAAAAGTATATACTTAGTTCCTGTCTTCAGTTAAGTTGTAATCAAGTTGAAGAGATAAGATATAAAACACTTGAAAAGAAAAATAACAGTACAAGTGTAAAGGGAGCCAATCAAAGAAGTTGAAATATATTTTAGGGATAAAAAGAAAAAAAAAACAGATCCCTGTAAAATGAGAGGATTAGACTAGAATATCTCTTAAGGTTTCATGGCCCTATGGGCTCACATGGGCAAAGAAATCTTCATAGAAGAGATGGGACTTGATCTGAAACTAAAGCGATGAAAGTAGTTTTGGATAAATGAAGAAGGACAAAAATGGTTCCAGCTATTCAATACATCATGAATAAACAATAAGAACTTACGTGAAGAGTTTGAGGGATAACAAGTAGACCATTTTGGATTAAGTATACAGCTAATGTAATGTTGTGCATAGAAGAAGCCTGGAAAAGAAGTTAGCCTGCAGGACTTGGAGGCCAGAAGATCTGGGTTCAAATTAGAGATAGGTTTTAATCTATGTGAGTGGAGGAAGACCAGATTAGGGCTATATTATGAAGGGTTCTGAAAACTAAACTAAGGTGCTTGGACTTTGTAATTATTGAATCCTATATATAAGAGGGAAGGTTTGGGAAATATAATCCAGAGGTGAAAAGGACCATAGAATTCAACTAATCCAACACTTCAAATTATATATGAAGATCAAATAAGGGCAAGTGATCTGGTAGTGAAGGGTAGGATGGATTAGAATGAAGAAGAAACTGGGGACAAGGTATTAGTTAAACACACACACACACACACACACACCAAGAAGTGATATGAACCAATGAGATCCTGCATAAGACTGAAGGCAAAAGAAATGAGAAAGAAGAAATGAATGTGAGAAGTAGTAAAAAGAGAGAATCAACAGAATTTGGTGGCTAATTAGACATCACACTTGAATTGATTGAAATGGACACTGTAGATAAGGGAGAAACAGTAGACGTCACACTCCCATGATTGAGAATAGAAAACAATTTGGTTTAATTTGTCATATAGAATAGAGGAAGATGAAGTTCCATTTTGAGTTCCAAGGCAATTTATCTGGTCCAGTCTCTGGGTATGAAATGCTGAAAGAAAAATTAAGAGTATGAATATCATGACAGGTTCAATTATTACTGAAAATATATTAATTTTAATGGCTAATATTTATATAGCACTTTAAAGTTTGCAAAGCACTCTAAAAATATTATCTTATTTGTTCCTCACAACAGCCCTGGAAGTGGATATTATAATCTCTGTTTTACAGATGGAGAAACTGAAGCACAGTAAGTGACCTACCCAGGCTCATATAGTTAGTATCTGAAGCTGGATTTGAATTCAGATCCTCTAACTTCATGTTTCATATTCTCTCCTTTGTGCTCCTTGCTGCTTCTAGGTCCAAGGTGCCCTGAAAATAGGTCTGCCTAGCTCTCATAAAAAGTCGCAATGATCTCTACTCTTTCTACTCATGTTATTATTGAAGCAATTACTTTCTAAATAAGCAAATGCTTTCACCTTGGATTCTTCCCTCCATTTTCTGAGTTTCCTAAAGAAACCTCCTAAAAGGAGAGCTAGGCAACACAGTGGATAGAGCACCAAGCCTGGGTTCAGGAGGACCTGGGTTCAGATATTGCCTCAGATACTTCCTAATTATGTAACCGTGGGAAGTCATTCAACCTCATTCGCATGGCTCTTGCCTCTTCTGCCTTAGAATGAATACTTAGTTTCATTCTTAGAAGGTAAGGGTTTTTTAAAAAGAAAGAAATATCCTGAAACAATGAAACAGCTTTTTAGCTAGTTGCCACCCGAGGATGTGACCAAATCTTCATGGAATATATTTGTTTTCCCATTCAAACCTTAGTATTTGGTGGAGAACTCAAGGTAGAAAGAAAGTGGCACCAGCTCTGCAGACCTCATGGGGCTGTTATAAGTGTAACAGCACAGGACTGTTGCTGGTGCAGGGGATGGGAAAATGGACTGTTCCTCCCTCTCTAACTCAAACCACAACACCCAAAAGGCAGGCAGAGACCCAGGCGCAAGCTCACCTGGGAGAGTCCTCGTGGCAGCTGTCCTGTGCATCCAGGAACCCTCTCTGCCATGTCAAGGGATGGCTCCTGTCCTCTTCCCACCCCTCACAGGAAATCTCAGAACCAAGTTTCTTTCCTCAGATTTCAGAGAAGAAGGAAGAGAACCAGAGGATGGAATCACTCCTTTTCAATTCTATTGAGTAAGCAGCTCTTCCTGGTTGAATGGCTCATCTCTGACTTAGCATTAATTGCAGCAGCCCTTTCCTCTCTCCCCCATGTTGGCAGGGGGCCAAGGCTTTTTTCTAAAACATTTAGAGCTGGGTATGTGTTTCCTGCAAGTGTCCAGAGCACAGGCTCAAGACTCCATGGGGAGTGCACTAGTCTGAACAAGTGTGTTTACTCCATTAAGCTAGAATTCATTGAGAACAAATATGAGGAAGTGATTTATAAATTATTAAAGCATTATATAATGACATTATAGAAGTGGTTGCCTTAGGGACCCACTCATTTTATCTCTTGAATCCATAGGATCATAGATATACAACTAGAAGGGACCTCAGAGGCCATCTAGTCCAACCTTCTTATTTTACAGGTGGAGAAACTAAGACCCAGGCCTTGATTTGTTCCAGGGCACTTAAATAGTGTCAGTGGCAAGATGTAAACCCTGGTTCTCTGCTTCCAGAGCCCAAGTTCTTTTCACTGTGCCTGATGTCACTTTTTAAAATTAACACCTTCATTTTATTTTTTAAAATAATGGGGTTTTTCCCCAATTACATGTAAATTTTTAAAAATATTGTTTAAATTTTTTTGAGTTCCAAATTCTCTCCCTCTATCCTTCCCCTCCCCTACCTCAAGACAACAAGCAAGCTACTATCAATTTTGTATGTGGCATCTTATAGAACATTTTTCCATATTAGTCATTTTGTTAAAAAAAAGGCTTAATTTTTAAAATCCCCACCCCCCAAATGAAGCTAGTGAAATATAGTATACTTCTATCTGCATTTAGAGTCTATCAGTTCTTTCTCTAGAATTGGATAGCATTTTTCTTCATGAGTCCTTTGGGATTGTTGAGAATTTTATTGTTGAGAATAGCAAAGTAATTCACAATTGATCACCTGATCTCATTCTTGAGGCTTATCCCCTAGTACTTTTTGATATTCTGCCCTGCTAATAATCTCCTGTCCTATCTCACCTTCACCATGAGACATCTCCAAACCTCCAAACCATACTCATGCTCTCCTTCTCTTCAGTCTCAAAGGATTAGGTGACTTTTCTCTCTGTCAAGACTAATCCTACCTCTTGTGCTCTTGATCTCATTCCCTCTCATTTACTCTGGGACTTGCTCCATGCTCATTCTTCTGGAAGCCTCTCCACCCCTTTTCATCTCTCTTCCTCTATTGGTTCCTTTCCCTTAACCCAAGTATGTTTTAGTATTCCCTATCTTAAAAAACAAACATTCTCATAACACTGCTACCCCCTCAAGCTGTCATCTTCCCTTCTCCCATTTAGTTAGCTGCCAAAAATAATCATATACATTCTCCCTGTTCCTTCAGTCCAGTCTGCTCTCTACTACTGTACTGCTACTACCCACTATACCAGTGATGGTGAACCTATGGCATATGTGTCAAAGATGGCATACAGAATGCTCTCTGTGGACATGGGTGCTGCCCTTCCCAGAGTTCATTACTAGAAAGGCAGAGGGACTTGGATGGAGCTCCCTTCCCCCTCTCCACTGTGCCTGACATTTTTTCACATGACCCGCCTTTCTGCCCAACAGACCAATGGAAGTGCTTTCTCCCTCTCCTGTGTGGGGTAAGGGTGGGGAAGGTGCGGGGTACACCTGGCAAGAAATATAAAGAATGCAACCAATTTGATCTTCAACTATAGTGACATTCAGAAGCTCTCTTTAGCCTACATACATGTGCATCTGACAGTGAAAGTAAAAGGACACAAGTAGTTAGGGATTTCATGTTCTGTTCTTTTGTTTTATATACTTCTCTCTTTTTCTGGCTAAGGTTTAAAAAATTCCATATTTTTTTTAATTACAAAACTTCATATTTTGTTTTATTTGTTTTGGAGGAGGGATATCTTCAATTCATTTGACTGCTATTGCAAATATTAATACAGTCAAGTATAAGCTTCCTTTTTTCTTTTCTAAGCAAAGAAGTTAACAGGTTGCATAGATAATGATTATTGGGCAGTCATGAATCTTTCAATCAAGCTTTATTTGTATAAAGCAAGATTTTACTCACCTTCCCCAAGTCCTCTCTCCTATTCATGGGCACACAAAAACACACACATGGATATAAAGTTGATTAAATCTCCCTTTTAGCGTTTTAGGGGTAGCACCAGAATGGTTGGAGTGATCCTTCAAATGCTGTTGGTTTGAGCCCCATTCCAGTGAGGGCTCTTCTCTACACACAGTCTCTAGAGAAATTGCTTTAAATTTAAAGCAGTTGTTACCATGTCACCACATTAAGTTCACTTCTGAGGGTGGCATAAACTATGAATGAAATTGCTTCTTTCTTACCAGACACAGAGTATATAGGTGGCCAGGTTGTTTACTATAGGCCTGAATCCTACAGCTTGTTCCTCAAGGGTATGGTCCCCACCAAACTCGGCTGCCTGCAAACTTATTCGGATTTCGGCTCCTTGATTTTTCAAAGTTAACCCAGTCTGTTTAATCTCCAACATTTTATTCACCTAAGAACAAAAAAGAATGAAATTCAACAGCCACTAAAAACATTTATGATTTCATGTTAACCTGGGTGGTGAATAGGCTATAGATGGTATCTTGTTCTACCAAAAGACATACACCCAGAGGTCTGCTGAAGCTAGTTCAAACCACCTCAGGGTAGCCAATTGTTAAATTTTCATTATGAGCGTGTACACTTTCAAAACTTGTAAATGCTATAAATTAAAGTTTGATTTATTGTTTTGTTAACTGTCTAGACCAGTGATGGGCAAACTACGGCCCACAGGCCAGATGCGGCCCCCTGAAATGTTCTATCTCTTTGTGACATTATTCCTAATCTGATGAATACAATGACTAGGATACAATACAATGAAACTTCGAAAGAGTTGCTTTAGAAACAGACTGACAGATGAGCATTTCCTTTCCTTTGGACCCCCCTTTAAAAAGTTTGCCCATCACTGGCCTAGACTTAAGTAAGTGATGGAGAAGATGAAGAGACAATTCAAAATGTGCCGTGCAAGCTTTTTTGGGGGGTTGTGGGGAATTATGTACCACCAGTTCTGGCTTGGGGTTGTCGTTTAACAGGATGTTCTTTGGCACACAGTAGATAGGATGTATCTGCTGCTCTTCCTGGTTTCAGCTCCACAGAACAAGATTCTCCTTACAGGTTAAGCTCATCACCCTGCTGTAGACCAAAGCCTTGACTGATACAACTGGCTCCCAGCTTCCTCTCTCCTCTGATTGGAGGGCTGGAGGGTGGAACACTAAGCTCCTCCCAATGCCTTCCTTTATAGCTGGCAGAAACTGGACTTTGGGACCTACTACATTTTGCATCTGCTGCTCTGCTTGGTTTCACCTGGTTTCAACTCCTCAGAACAAGTTATTCCTCTCAGGGTATTCTTTGGTGTCCACTTCTCCATCTTTCCTGACTCCTGTCTCCTCTCCTTAGGTTATAAGCTCCTGGAGGGCAGGGCAGAATGTCCTCATTCTTTTTACTAATTATATCCCCAGCCCTTAGCATAGCCCTGGGCACATAGTAGGCACTTAATAATGTTCATTGGAATGGATTGGATTAGATTGGCTATTAGAGAATGTGTGTTCCAAAAAGGAGAGGAGGGCCTCTCCATTCCACAGCATCATAAACTTCAAGAAGCAAGTTCCTAAGCATTCATGAGTCTCCTGTATTTGTCCCCAAGACTGAGTTCTCATGGACTAGCCACCTTATACATGTAGAATGGATGTATGCATGCATGAATGAATGAAAAAAAAAAACATGTTCTGAGCCCTTATGATGGGCTGGGCTGTTGTGCTAGCCTCCAGGGGATAAGAAAACAAAAGGAAAAGTTCAATCTAATAAAGGAGATAAAATGCTAAAAGGATCAGTGGCCAACAGAGGGGTACTTCCTGACAGAGGACTGATAGGTCAGTGGAACCTTAGGGGAGTAGATTAAAATACTCCATATACAAAAACAAAAGCAGCTGATGTGATTGTGATCCGTGATTACAAAATGAAGAAGGAAAGGAATGGGCAAAGATAGCTGGTGAGTCCATAGTGCAACTGGCTAGAGTCTGGAATGAAGTGAATCATGAGTAGGACTTTTAAATAATGATCTAGAAGAAATAGTTACTCTGCTGGGGAGGAGGTTCTGGGAAGAAAGATGGTCTCTGTGGAATGTATCAAAACAGAGCCTGGCAACCTGTAAACATCATCCTAGTATCATTTTGCTGGCCCTCTCTCAATCCTTTGTAAATCTGTGACAAAGTTTTTCTTGTTGCCAAGAGAAACACATAGAGCCACAAAGAAGAATAGATAGACAGGTATGTGGAGGCAGAGACTGACAAGCTTATGAATATAGATCAACTGAAGTGGAATGGGACAAAAAGTGATAGACACACAAAGAATAAAATAGGGACACAGCCAATTGGAGAGACACTGAGGAAATTAGAGAGATGCAAAGAGGTGAAGAAAGATAAACCTCTCTAAGAACAGCTTGAGGAAAGGATAAAGAAGCAGTTAAGTTAAAAAGAGATAAAATATGAAGAATGCAAAAGAAAGAGGGAGAAAAGTATTAAACACACAGACATTCACTATTTTGTTATGTCCTTGTTTTCAGTAGTTGTTTTAAACCCTGTTCAACACTTCATGACCCCATTTGGGCGTTTCTTGGCAAAGATAACATTTTTTTCCCCACAAAAAATTTCCTCCAGCTCATTTTACAAATGAGAATACTGAGGCAAACAGGGTCAAGTGATTTGCCCAAGGTCACATACTAAGTGTCTGAGGCCACATTTGAATCCAGGAAAATGGATGAGTCTTCCTGAGTTCAGGAATGGCGCTCTATCCACTGTACTACCTAGCTGCCCAACTCACTATTTTAGGTGATCACCTTCTGTATCTTAGTTTTTTCCTCTCTAAAATGATTGGATGGTTAGAGGAGAATAATCTGTTACTCTTTATGGGTCTCCTTCATTTGGATTATTAGCCTCTCTTCCAGGGATAGTCTACTCCTGAAACAGATTGTAAAAAATTTGAACATTTATATCTCCAGAATCGGGGCCCTTTATGTCAACACTTGATCTATTGTTTTGTTGATCACACAGACTTAGAAAATGATGGAGAAAACATTCAAGCTTTTTTTTTTTAGAAGACCAATGATATCACTGGGTGAATTGGATTTAAGTGAGGCAGAGTTGCACAAAGTCTATAGCCTCATTCTCTTTTAGAATCATCTAAGTTCAGTGGCAAGACAAAAGTCAAGACAGGTTGGCCATGACCCAGGGTGTAGTGGATGACATTGATGTCTCCAATGTCTAACCAAGCTCTAAGCACTCCCCAGCCCTGTCTCTGGCCACTTTCATGGCTATTGGAAAAAATTGTTCTTATTCACCTATTCTACAGGGGAAGTCTTCACATGCTTAGAGTAGACACCCTACTGACTCAATGACAAGTTTGGGGCCCATCTGTTACCCCTAACTTGGATTAGCCCATCTGCATGCTATAGTTTCTTAGAGTCATAGGTGAAAGTTGGGTGACACTAGAGGTGGATGAACAGTCCAGTTTGTATGTGGGCTCCTCAATTAGAGAATGAGCATCTTGAGAGCAGGGATTGCTGTTTTCTTGTCTTTCTTTGCATCCTAGCACCTAGCACAATGGACTGGCACAGAGTAAATGCTTAAGAGATGCTAATTGACTGATATGTCCCAAATGGAAGTCAACATCAATTAATCAATCAATAAGTATTTTATTAGAGACTACTACTTGCCAGTCACTGTGCTAAGTGCTGGAAAGGCAAAGGCAAAAAGGAAACAATCTCTGCACTCAAGATACTTACTTGATTGGCGAAATAAATCTAGGCCAGCTTGAAGAAGGAGATGGTATTTGGGGGAGGGAGTGGGGCTGGAGAGTGGCTAGGAAAAGTTGTAAAAGAAAGCTTGACAAGGGCAAAGTTTTAGCAAATGAGAACTGTGGAAAATCAGGATGTTACTGTGGGAAGGCTTCACACAAATGAATTTTGGGCAAATTTTTGAAACGAACAATTCTGCAATCAGCACAAAACACTCCATCTTTTCTTTAGGGATTTGAAGTTAGTGAGGTACTGAGTCTAGGCAATATCTTATTTTCCGTCTCTGCCATTTATTATAATTATAATGCTTTGGTTTTGTTATTTAACCATTTCAAGTATGTATGTCTTCTTTCTCTGACAAGTTTATAGGTGTCACATATATTTATATATACACATATATATATGTTGTATGGGGTTTGCAGGCAGGACTAGCACCTATGGTATGAGGGGTTGTTGAGCACTTTTCAGGGCTTCTCAGTCACCTTTGGGTCTACCCTTCACCCAACTCTCACCTGCAGCTTCAAGAAGCTGTATGTAGCATGTACAGCAGCCACGTTCTAGTAAAATCATGTCAACAGATATACTAAAACAGGATGATTGTAACCCAATAGGCTTCACACCAGTTGGGTAGACAGTGCCTAACTCATTGAACTAGTTGTCTAGCTCAATTGGTCTATAAGAACAAAGGATGAACAGCAACAAGGTGATGTAAGAAAAAGAGCAAGCATAGCAATTAATTAACAAATTTAATTAAATACTATGTGCTGAGTACTATGCTAGGTAATAGGTTATATTAATAATACAATAATCATTAACAAAAATTAATATAATAATAAAGTATACTGATTTGTGCTTGAAATAAGAAGGCCTGAGTTCAAATTCTGCCTCTGACACTTTCTAGATGTATGACCATGGGCAAATAATTTAATTTCTCTGAGTCTCAGTGCCCTCATCTATAAAATGGGATATCTTTAGTACCCATTTCATGGTGTTACAATGTTCAAAGGGGATAATGTAGATAAAGCGATTTGCAAACCTTAAAAATAGTGTTTTACTTATTTACTATCACCCACAACACACTACAATCCATATACTATAATAGGTTAATGATACTATAGAAAGATTCACGGGCTAAAAGATCTGACTTAGTCTGGACTTTGCCTCTCAATAGCTCTATAGTCTAAAATGATAGTACCTGTCCTTTCTGATTCACAGCATTGTTGAGAACATTTAACTAGGTTGTGTATGTGAGACTATTGAGTAAACGAAAAAACACCAAAGAAGTCTAAGTGACTGTTATAACATGGAATACAGCAGAACCTCATTTTATATGACCAATATGTTCCTAGAATATAAGTGTGAAAAGCAAACCCCATTATTAAGTATTTCTTAAAAGAACCTACCTAGGATTTCTGTATGAACTGGGAGAACCTCAGTGCACTGATGCAGAGTGAAATGAGCAGAACCAGGAGAACAATTGTACACAGAAAGTGAAACATTGTGGAATGTTCCAATGCAATGGACTTTGCTACTAGGAGCAAAACAACAAGCCAGGACACTCCTGAAGGACTTATGGGAAAGAATGCTAACCACATTGAGACAACTATTGGAGTAAAAACGCAGAAGAAAAAATATATGACATCGGTTTAGGCTTTAAAATCTCTATAGCAAAAATGAATAATATGGAAATAGGTATCAAGCAATAACATTTGTACAATGTAGAATTGCTTGTTGGCTCTAGGAGGGGGAAGGAAGAGAGGAGTGAAAGAAAAATGAATTGTGCATACATGAAAAAATATTCTTAAATTAAAATTTAAAAAAAACCTACCTAGACATTTGATGACTTTTCTTAGGTATGTCAGAGCTACTAATATCACTTCTCTTGTACTTTGGGGCCATTATTAATAACTTTAATTATTATACACATTAATGAAACAAAAAGAAACACTGTTCTGATGTGGACACAGCTTGTTACAAGTGAGAACTCTGAACAAAGATTAATGCAAGAACTTATGTTGGGTACAAAACAATGTCAGACCCACACCAAGGCTCCTCAGAGTGAGAATGAAAGTAATTGGATGAACTGCTATGAGACTTTTGGGAAAATAGCATTGATATAGCATATAATTTAAATGTCTTATTTTATATATTTTCTTCATTTATTTTTTCAATTGCCAATTGCACATTTAATGTACATGTGTTGAGTTTAAGTAAAACAAAGTCCTACTGTACATACATTTGGAATTAATCAACTTTTTTTCTACCACGCTGCTCTTTTACATAAAGACCGACTTTCTCAATTCTTTTAGTTGATTAAAATGTGTTACTATAGAAGCCAGATTCATACACTTGGTCTCTGAATGGAGAAGTCAGCTTTATTTTGTTCCATGGTCACAGGTATCATTAAAAGCTAGCCATGCTGCAAATAAGTGCCCTGGTCTGCCTGGGAGAGTGGCCTAGCATATATAGCTCCTAAATCATCAAAACCGTAACACTAGGAATGAAAAGCAGCTCAGACACTTACACCTTACTGTTTTAAGTCAGTAGAATTCTCTTGGTGTATGAAGGTTAGCCTATTGTCAGTAAGAACTATCATCCCAACGGTTCATGTTTAGACAGCACTTTAAAGATTTACAAAGCATTTTGCTCACAAAACCCCACTCCTAGCTCTACCTCTCTGGACTTTTCTATTTCTTCACCAGTAATCTTCTCACCCTAGAGATTCCTCTAACCTGTGACCTTCTCTGATTGGGGTAGGGATAGGAGGTCCCAGAGCTGGACCACCATTTCTTAAAGTGCCCAGGCCATGTTCATTTTACTCTCTTCTGCACTCTTGCTAATTCTGGGCTTTTCCACCTCTCTCTAGAATTGTATCAAAGTTCCTTCGTTCCTTTGTTCCTTCATTTGTTCGTTCTTTCCTTCCCACTACCTAGATACTTCAAAGCTTCAAAGATGAAACAGACTTGCTCCCAGCTCCAGGCCTAATGCTCTATTCACTGTGCTGCCCAGCTGCCCCTTCCCCTACTTTCCAGCTCCATCATTTTATGTATTGTCTTTGCTCAGTATAATATAAGTTCCCTAAAGGTAGAAACTTTTTTTAAAATTCTATTTTCATCTCCAGTGCTTAGCATAGTGCCTGGAGCACATTAAGTACCTAATAATTATATATAATTATGTAATATGTAATATGTAATGTATGTATGAGATAGGCCATATGATGATTATATGTAGTGTATGTATGTAATATGATCATTATATATATAATTATTAGGCACCATGTTTTATGTATATGTATGCATATATGCAAATATACACACTTATATTATATATGTATGCATATTTGTATCTATCCTATAAGATAAAGAGTGCAACTATTATTATTCCCATTTTACAGGTGAGGAGACTAAGGCTCAAATAGGTAAAGCAACTTGCCCATTGTCACACAGCCAGGAAGTGTTGAGGCTTAAACGAGTATCGTGTCAGTATTTATGTCACCTTTTAATGGCTGTCTTATATGTAGAACAGAAATGGCAATACTGATGCTAGCTAACTGAGATCCATGGGTTCTTTTACTTTAGTGGCAGAGACTCAATCTCTCTGTTGCCACAGGTGTGTGGTTTGGCTGGCAACCTGTCTTTTACTGGCAGAGGTGGATAATGGTTACAGCAGTTCCAGTCTGTCTGGAGCCATACTGACTTAGCCACTAAGAAGCTCAAGCTGTGTAAGTGATTAGATGTCATAAGAGGCTGTTCTTATAACATCTGGCCAGGGAAATTGGAAACTTATGGACAAAATAAAAATCATTAAAGTAAAGATTAAAGAAAACTTTTATAATGTTAATAGAGTTAAAGTTGTAGGAATTTACTTTATATGGCAAGGGCAGTAATGGGAAATTTAATAATACTATAAAGGCTTAAATATTTTACTCATTTTTATACAAACTTTATTTTTTAAGTTGTATTAATGCCTTTTATTTTTACATTATAGTCATTTCTTGACATATCTCACACACTTTGCTGAATCTTTGCTTGTAATGAAAAACAGCTAACTGATCAATAAAAAAACTCCATCTGACAGCATATGTAGTATCTACACTTGTAGTTTCCCACATGCTGATTGAGATGGGAGGAGTGTGCTTCATCTTCTGTTTTTCAGAACCCAAACTGGTAATTATAATTAATCTAAAGTCAGTTATCTTTGCAACTTATTTTCCCTTACATTACTGTAGGCATTGTTTATATTGTTCTTTGACTTCTTTTCTATATTGGTTCATAAAAAGCTTTCCATGTTATTCTGAATTCCTTCTCTTTATTATTCAGCTCTTTTTTTTTGCCTTTTAAAATCTGTCATTGTATATCTTATTCTTTTGGCTCTGCTTTCACTTAGCCTCCAAACTGATGTTATAGAAAGGTACAAACAAAAAATACGGTGCAAAAGTTATGAACAACAAAAAAAATCAATTTCATTTGCTCAAAATAATAAAATCAAAGGAATATTAAGAGATCACTTAGTGCATTCTCCTACATTTAGACAGGACCGTACTCAAAGTGGGCAAAGGATAGAAAACAGGTTTAGTTTTGGCTCTGTGAGTTTGATGTACCAGCTAGAGATTAAGTGGAGGGAAGAACATTGAATTAGGAACGGAGATGATATAGGTTTGAGTCTCAGCTCTGCAGCTACATCTGTGTGATCTGGCACATCACATAATCTTTCTGAATCTCAATTTTCTCACCTTTAAGAGAAGAAGATTGCATTATATCATCTTTGTGGTCCATTGGAACACTACATCCAATAAGCCTATTATAAAAATATTATCAGATTTAAAATCAGTCATTAAACATTTACAAAGCACCTACTATTATATCAGGCACTGTACTAAGCACTGGGGATATAAAAAGAAGCAAAAGATAATCCCTAACCTGGGGGGGAGGGGTTCATACTCTAATCTATCAAAAGAAAGTAGCTGCCCCTTTTAAAAATATGTCCAGTGACTCAAATAATGTACTTTTCCTTGGATAGATCTGTGATCTCATCAGTGTGGTTCCTCAAAAGTACCATCTTATCTTATGCAATTCAGATTAATCTGGTCAAGTTCTTGGGAGATGTTGTCCTCACAGACTTTAAGTTCATTTTGTTGTTGTTCAGTTGTTTCAGGCCCATCTGATTTGCTGATCTCATTTGGGATTTTCTTAGCAAAGATACTGGAGTGATTTGTCATTTCCTTATCCAGCTTATTTTACAGATGAGAGAACTGAGGGCAACAGGGTTAAGTGAATTGCCCAGGGTCACACAGAGGAGTGTCTGAGGCTAGATTTTGAACTCAGGTCTTTCTGACTCCAGACTTGTCATTTTAACCACTGTACCACTGAGCTTTCCCTGTAAGTCCATTACTAGACTATAAATTCTCAGGGCAAAGAGAGCATGTTTTATCTAAACTTTGTACTTATATCAGGGCTCTGCACACATTAAGTGCTTGTTGAATAAATGGATCTTCTTCATTACCATCATTGAAAACAATAATTAAATGCCTGTTTGTGTGGTGGCATGCTATCAAACATATGCTATATAACTCATGCTGGTCAGAATTTGAGAGGATAGATAACTTAGTTCCAAAAACCTTCCTTTTACATTGACATTAGGTATCCTATATACACAAATGATGTTGCCCGCACTAAGAATATAGGGTTATTTCCTAGATGAACCTTCTAAAGAACTCTGATCCTAGAAAATCTCATGAAATCCAACTGTTGTCCATCAGTCCTTGCCACCCAACCCTACCCTCACATCTCTACCTCCTGCTGTTATCTAGGCATTGTAAGGATTAAAAATTACTAGTTTGGATAGAATATATGAAAATTATAAATAATAATTGTGGTCGCCAAGTCAAAGTATTATTGCTCAAAATCTAAGTGACCTTTAATAGCTTTTATTTACAAAAGAGGTGGAAAGAGTGAATGTAGAGAAATACAAAAGGGTAGAGAAGACATTAACCCATCTAAATATTGCTCTAGTGTTCTACTCAGCCAGGACTTACTGACCTTCAATAGGAATTAAACTCTCTCCAGATGACAGGAAGGGAAAGCCAGTTATCCACTCACCCAAGTTCCCTCCAAGAGGCAGGTAAAGACAATGACTAGAGCTGAAGGTGACACCTGAGGCCAACTTTCTTCTTTAAGCTGACCTTCTTCTTAAAGCTGACTTTCTTCTTGAAATCAAACTCCTTTTTGAAGCTGATTTCCTTCTTGGAGTTGACTTTTTTTAGCCCCAGAAATTCAGGGCCTTTTATAGTGGCTTCTTGTCCTTTCTCCTTTTCACAGGAACTAATAACAGCTTCCAAGTTGTCTAGCACTTCCCAGGCTGCAGTGTTTGTGGGAACCAGTTCTCACCTTCTAGAGGAGTGAATACTCATCAAAAGGGTTCATAGAGAGGGCAGCTGGGTAGCTCAGTGGATTGAGAGTCAGGCCTAGAGATGGGAGGTCCTAATTTCAAACATGGCCTCAGACACTTCCCAGCTGCGTGACCCTGGGCAAGTCACTTGACCCCCATTGCCCACCCTTACCACTCTTCCACCTAGGAGCCAATACACAGAAGTTAAGGGTTTAAAAAAAAAGGTTCATAGATTACTGGCTGATTGAGTTTCTGAAGGTGTGAATTCTCTGAGTGGTTTGCAGCTACTCCACCTAGTTCAAGCTTTTGTTGATTCAATCAAAAGGTAGACAAAGGAGAGTTAATCCTGTCCTCACAATCTAGTGAAGTACTAAGTAGGGGTAGTTAAGTTATTGTTAACCAAAGTGTTAGCTCCAACTAGGCAAAGAGAATAAAGGATTCCCTTTCACAAGTATAAACTCAAAGAGAACAAAGAATTCCCTTTTACAACATTAACCCCATGACTGCAGGCTTCATAAAACATTAAACTGATGCCAATTTGTCACAGTTGGAAAGGGACATTAATAAACTATGTTATTTGAAAATCTAAGCCAATAGAACAGAAGCTACTTGATGGCATAAAATATTTTATTTTTGCTTTGTATTCTCAGCAACTAATTACAGTCAAGAACATAACAGAATTGAATTGGTTAAAGGAACCTGAAACTGTATCAAGTAGAGGAAAAGAGGAGAAATACCATAGCTATCTTAAAGTATATAGTGTGTCCTCATGTGGAATATAGATTAGGTTTTTGTGCTTCAGAATGCAAATTTAGAGGAAATGGGTAGATGTGAGAGGCACATTTATACTCAATATAAAGATAGGAGTTGACAAAAATCAAAGCTGGTCAGCAATTGAATAGATTATCTCATGAAGTAATGAGTTCCTGAGGCTAAAGGTAGGGAGGGACACAAAGGCTGGACAACCACTCTCTTTAACAAGATCATTGAGTGCCAACAGAAGCCTTTTATTAACTGTGACTCCTTTAGTGAAATTTCTTACAAGTTAATGCTGTTAAAAAAATAAAACAAAATGCCCTACACATAACCTAGGGTTGAATGGTTGCCAAGAGAGGGTGTTCCATGTCCACTGGGTCAAATGAATAAGCTGATGATAAAGTTAATGATTAATATGAAGTTAACTTTCATAGATTATTTGCAATAGAAGAAACTTTCAAGGTTATTTAGTTTAACTTCTTATTCAATGCAGAAAATCTTTCTACACCATCTCTGATAGACGGTCATCCAACTTCTGATTTAATCCTTTTCTTCCTAGAAATCTAATCTTGTGTTGAAGAAGTCTTATTCTAAATTTTTTTAAACATTAAAACATATATTCCATCTCAATGTGTTAAAAGCAAGCAGTAATTTAGTCTCGTGAACCAACATGTAAATAAGGGCACTATTTATTACTTGTTCCATTTCAACAAATCCTTAATTTGGCCTTTAAAAAACACCTTACTTTCTGTTTTAGCATCAATTCTAAGACAGAAGAGGGGCAAGGAATAGGCAATTAGGGGTTAAGTGACTTGCTTGAGTCACATAGCTAAGAAGTGACTGAATTGAAAACACTGAAAAGTATAGGAAAGTATAGGACTTTTCCTAAAAATAATAAACAGTATATACCTAAAACCATCAACAAGCATCATATGCAATGGGGATAAATTAGAAGCCTTCCAAATAAGATCAGGAGTGAAACAAGGATGCCCATTATCACCTCCATTATTCAACATAGTACTAGAAACACTAGCAGTAGCAATTAGAGAAGAAAAAGAAATTGAAGGTATCAAAATAGGCAACGAGGAGACTAAGCTATCACTCTTTGCAGATGATATGATGGTCTACTTAAAAAATCCCAGAGAATCAACTAAGAAGCTTGTAGAAATAATCAACAACTTTAGCAGAGTTGCAGGATCCAAAATAAACGCACATAAATCATCAGCATTTCTATATATCTCCAACACATTAGAGCAGCAAGAAGTAGAAAGAGAAACACCATTTAAAATCACCCTAGACAATATAAAATACTTAGGAATCTATCTATGAAAACAAACACAAGAATTATATAAAAACAACTACAAAACACTTTCCAAACAAATAAAACTAGATCTAAACAATTGGAAAACCATTGATTGCTCATGGGTAGGACGAGCTAACATAATAAAAATGACAATTCTACCCAAATTAATTTACCTATTTAGCGCCATACCTATCAAGCTACCAAAAAACTTCTTTGCTGAATTAGAAAAAACTATAACAAATTTCATTTGGAATAACAAAAGATCAAGAATATCAAGGGAAATAATGAAAAAAAAATGTGAAAGAAGGGGGCCTTCACAGTACCAGATATTAAACTATACTATAAAGCAGCAGTCATCAAAACAATATGGTACTGGCTAAGAGACAGAAGGGAGGATCAGTGGAATAGACTTGGGGTAAATGACATCAGCAAGACAGTGTATGATAAACACAAAGAGCCCAACTTTTGGGACATGAATCCACTATTTGACAAAAACTGCTGGGAAATTTGGAAAACAATATAGGAGAAATTAGGTTTAGATCAACATCTCACACCCTACACCAAGATAAATTCAGAATGGGTGAATGACTTGAATATAAAGAGGGAAAGTATAAATAAGTGAACACAGAATAGTATACTTGTCAGACCTCTGGGAAAGGAAAGATTTTAAAACCAAGCAAGAGTTAGAGAAAATTACAAAATGTAAATTAAATGGTTTTAATTATATTAAACTAAAAAGCTTTTGTACAAACAAAAACAATGCAGCCAAAATCAGAAGGGAAACAACAAATTGGGAAAAAATCTTTATAACAAAAACTCTGATAGGGGTCTAATTACTCAAATATACAAGGAGTTAAATCAATTGTATAAAAATCAAGCCATTCCCCAATTGATAAATGGGCAAGAGACATGAATAGACAATTTTCAGGTAAAGAAATCAAAAGTATCAACAAGCACAGTGAGAAAGTGTTCTAAATCTCTAATAATCAGAGAAATGCAAATCAAAGCAATCTGAAGTATCACTTCACACCTAGCAGATTGGCTAAAATGAAAGAAGGGGAGAGTAATGAATGCTGGAGGGGATGTGGCAAAATTGGGACATTAAAGCATTGCTGGTGGAGCTGTGAACTGATCCAACCATTCTGGCTGGCAATTTGGAACTATGCTCAAAGGGCTATAAAAGAATGTCTGCCCTTTGATCCAGCCATACCATTGTTGGGTTTGTACCCCAAAGAGATTATAGATAAACAGACTTGTATGAAAATATTTATAGCTGCGCTTTTTGTGGTGGCAAAAAACTGGAAAGATGTTTACTCTCTTGTTCCTAGCTAATTGGAGAGCACAAGTCAAACCTAGTAACTCTGCCCCTTGTGCACTCATTGTAGATGGAAGAGATGAGTACCAAAGGGTTTCAGTGGCTGAGACTACTGCTGCAGTGGTAAATTTCTGATTGTCTACCATGTAAGATGACCCATCTGTGAAGAGTGTCAAATCAAGATTGTTTATAGGTGTATTGTATAAGTCCTCCCTAGTCTTGTGCACAATGTCAAGTGCATCTTCACAACTGTGTAGACTATCTCCTTCCAGAGGTAGGAATCAGAGTTGTAGGATTTAAACTTTTGCACTGGTGAAATATGATATTATCATTAGCCAACAGGATTTCTTGGTATTGTGATAACCTTTGGGAGGTGAAAGCTTGGAGAGTAGTATTCCTGAGTGTAGATTCCACTTGATGTGGGGAAAATACTCTCAGCTCACCCCCTAATACCAAGGAAGCTGATTTTCTCACCATGATGGCTACAGTAGCAATAGCTCTTAAACAACATGGCATTCCACAGACGACCAGATTTACCTTTGAGCTATAATATGCAACTGGTCTTGGGGTATTCCCAAATGATTGTGTAAGAACCCTGGAAGCAATCCCTTTATCCTCATGAATATAGAGTAAAAATGGCTTGTCATGATTAGGGATATCCAGGGCCAGTGCTGATAGAGTTAGCACCTTGAGCTTTTTGATGGCATGGATATGCTCCTTGTTCAATTTCAATGGCTCTGGAATTTCCTTCATGGTTAGCTCTATCAGAGATTTAGCGATGAGAGCATAACCTGGAATTCAGTTTCTACAGAAGCTCATTACTCCTATGATTGCCCTGAGCTGCCTCTTGGTCTTTGGCAAGCTCAACTTCTGTATGTCCTGTGTTCTTTTCTGGGAAATACTCCTGGTGCCCTTTTCTAAGAAGAACCCCAAATGCTCCACTTATTTTTTACTCACTGGAGTTTTGGTTTTGAAACCTTATGACCTCTTTTGTCTGCTCTTTGAGCAAGTAAACGCTGTCCCTTTGGCAAATGGAAGCTGACAGAGACATTAGTAGGATGTCATCTACATAATGCACCATCTTGCTATCTTGGAAAGACTCAAGGTCTCCCTGCAAGACTTGGCAGAAGACAGATGCCGAATCTACAAATTCCTGTGGAAGCCTGGTCCACAAAACAGATTTTCCTTGCCATGAGAAGGCGAACAGCTGTTGGCTTTCTCTGTGCAGGGGAACAGAAAAATAGACTGAACAGAGATTGATGATGATAAACCAAGCAGCTGTGTTTGGTATTGCTGTTATGATCTGAGATGGACTAGGAACCACCTCATAGGTCTTCTTCACGTGGTTATTAATAGCTTTTAGATCTTGTACCAATCACCATTGAGTCTTCCCTTCAGGAGTCAATTTTGCTTTCTTCACAGGAATAATAGGGCTATTATACTGTGAGAAGCCATATCTTAGAATTTCTTATTCTAAAAGACTCTCTATGATGGGTTTAACATTGTTGGTAGCTTCCTTGCTCAATTTAAACTGAGGAATTCGTGGTGGTATTCCCTCTTTGACTTTTATCCTTACAGGCTCTGCAGACAAAATTCTGCCAAAGTTGTTTGAATTTTTAGCCTATATATAATCTGGAATGTTATCAGGAACCTGATATTCACTGTCACTTTGATGGCAAATTGGTTCCTCACTGCATGGGTCTAAAAACAAGATGATGTTTCAGAGATCTCTTAGGTAAATAAAGGTAGATCTGCCCATCTGGCTGGCATTGGATGGTAGCAGCTAATTTAGATAAAAGATCCCTCCCAACAAGATTGGTAGGATATGATGGCATTAACAGAAAAGTGTGATCAAGGGTTAGAGGACCAAGTTTTACCATTTTGGCCTTAAGCTTTGGGACTTGTTGTGCTAGCCCTGAAGCACCCCTCACCCTCAAACTTCCCTGATATTTGCATCCTTCCAGAGCCTTCTGGAGAACAGAAACTGTTGCCCCAGTGTCCAAAAGTGCATCATAGACCACCCTCCCAATTTCTAGGCTAACTAGGGGTTCCTTGTGGCTATTGGACTTAACTGGGACTAGAGGTAATAGAGAATCCTCAGTAGATTGTGTGCTCTTATTTTGGATCCAGTCATGCATATGGTCTTGCACAAGCAATCCATCAAGTCTTGTGTCACTATTGCCAGTCAAAATAGAAACCTCTGTGGCAGTTCCAGAAGCTCTGTCACTGGGAGAGTTGAAATAGAATGTTGAGTTAGAGAGCAGGCAGCCTCTCTCACTCAGAGTAGGTCTGTGAGTAACTGTAGTTACCAAGCTGCCTTCAGCTGAGTTCATGGAATTCTCAGTTTGAAACTGGCTGTGGGATGAAAAGGTAAAGGTTTTACTACTGTCTCCTTCCACTCTAGTGTTCTGAGTTTCACAGTCTTCAAGAGTAGGAGCTTTCTCATTAAATGTATCAGGGTGTATTTGACAGATAGTATGTATTCCCTTCAATACTTCTGGTGTATCTCCTCCCAATTCAAAAACTGTTTGGAGTTCACTATCCAGCCCTGCAGTCTGTGTGGTTGAAGTTGGAACTTTGCTATGTTCAGCCACTGAGTAGTTCTCAGTGATGTCAGTACTGAACTCATCAACTACTTGAGATGACAGATAATGACTCTCTCTCACCTAAACTTTAGGTTTGAATTCATTAGCTTGAGGATTGAGAAAAGTAGTTTTTGGTTTTTCTATGTTACTGCTCTCACCCAGTAACACAGTACTCTGCTCAGTAAAAGTCAAGCCTTTCTCAACATTCTGTTTGCCAGTCTCTCTAACTACATCTTGATTTTTCATGTCTAGAGCAAGAGAATGGTGTAGCACTTTGAGAAATAACTCCTTTAGGGTTACAAATGACATCCCTTTGTGAATACATTGTAAATCCCTACTGCTTTCTTCTTTATCCAAGCTCTTCTGTTGGTTCAAACTTGGAATAAAGACAGGAGTTTGAGATGTTGATGACTTCAAACAGGATTGCAGTGCTTCTGCAGTCAAGCCACTGCAAATTCCTGTGTAGCCCTTTTGCTTTACATCCAATTCTATTGAGGTGGAATGTATAAGCTGACCCCTTTCATAGTCATCCTCTTCTGTCCCATAAATCTCTTTGCACATTTGCATTATGTCTACCCATTCTTGGTCTTCTGCAACAGAAATGTCATTGTCTTCTGTGCAGCTTGCAAAAGACATATGCTCTCCCTCACCCAGTCTATAAGAAACATCCATTGATCCTAAATCCAAGTCAGAAACATCATTGATAGTTGTGCCATTCAACATTAGGGCATGGCTTCATAAATTCTTAGGAATTGCTCCTTCCTTCAAATATCTCTCCATCTGATCTAGGGGAGGAGACTGACTAAATTTCTTGCATGCATGGTTGCAGCACTGGTCAAGTGTGTTTGGAACTCTCTACTCTTCCAGATTTGTTTGACCTTCTGGAATTATAGTAGGTCTTCCTAGTATTGCCATCCCTCCGGTTAGAGCTGTTGTTGTTGCCCTTGCCAAAGTCAATTTGTTGTTTGTAATGGCATTGACGAACTAAATGACCTTGGGCACCACATAAATAACACCAGCAAGATGTAGGTTTAGGCCTGATATTATTTAGCTGCCTAGACTGACTACACCCCCTGCTGGCCTGGAGAGCAAAGTTTTTTATTTCCTTGATCTCCTTATTTATCCTTTTTTGTATACTTTAGTTGTTTCTTTAAGTCAGCAATTACTACATCCTTCTCTGAGTCATTTTGCCTAGCAGCCTTTATATCTCTAGCTTTGGAGTCATGGATGTAGGATGCATGCTGTCTTATGTCTTCTAGAGACAATGTTTCCCACTGGGGACAGCTCTGCCTAAAGTATGTTTGAATAGGCAGCAGCCTACCTTTTACAAATTGTCTTCTTTTTTTTTTTTTTAAACCCTTAAATTCTGTGTATTGGATCCTAGGTGGAAGAGTCATAAGGGTGGGCAATGGGGGTCAAGTGACTTGCCCAGGGTCACACAGCTGGGAAGTGTCTGAGGCCGGATTTGAACCTAGGAACTTCCGTCTCTAAGCCTGACTCTCAATCCACTGAGCTACCCAGCTGCCCCCCCAAATTTTCTTCTGATATGGTCAACTGTCTCTGGTGCCTGGATGTCTGTGAGCCCTAAGACTGTCTCTGCCTATTCAATTAATTTGTGCAGGAAGTTACTGGAGTGTTCGTCTGCTCCCTGTCTTAACTTTTCGAACTTTGACCATGAATTTGTACATTTTGCATGCAGACTCATTGCTTCAAGCAAATCCATCCTGCATTGCAACAGGTACCTCATGTTGGCATGTGAGATAAGCTCTAGATCCTGGTGCATGGTTGGCCATGATTTCAAGCTCGGATTGGTCCAGGTTTCATTTAAAAATTTTTCCTTCTCCAAGGGTGAAAAGAATTCCCCAAGCAGAAATTCTGTGTCCCCCAAACTAGGATTGAAAAGAGTGAAGACTCTTTTCATTTCCTTTATCAACTTGAAAGGGCTTAGGTAGAATTTTGGAAAATGGCACCTGAGGACTTCTAGATTGTTTGCAGGGAAAGCCTTGTATGATTTTATGTGTAGTATACCCACTTCTGGCTGTAAAATTGTCCGATCAATTATAGGAAGCACAGAGATATTGGTCTCAGTCTCTGTAGCCCTGTCCTCTGTTGACCTATTTACTGTACTTGCACCTGTACCCAAATGCCTGTACTCAGTGATCTCTAGCAGAAGGACGGTATGGTCATCTAGTTCTTTTCTCACTTGGATTTGCTTAACTACTTGGACCAATAGTTTAATCTGATCTAGAACTTCCTGGGATAAAGCGTCATTTGAATTGTTAGCAGCACTTGATTGACTGGTTTTTAGCAGCAGCCAGATATGTCCACAAACTTTCTTAAATGCCTTTAAACCTTGGAAGACAGCAAATAAAATAGCAGCCACCATAGGCGAAAAGCAAATAAACTTGGCTAGGGTCACTGCAAACCACTGGTAATAGTCATAAATCTTTAGCATCTTAAGGATAAACTGAGGAACCTTGTGAAAGCAAAAGTCAAAGGCTCCCTGTGTCACTGTCCATAGAAGCAGGGTAAATCTACTGATAATAAAAGCCATTTTAGGCTTATTATTTAGGCTATAGCCATCTTGAAGTTATTGTTTATTGTAGATTCTTGCCTAAGACTGTGCTTGCCAACTATAATGAATATGGGATTGTAGCTAGTAATGATAATACAAGGAGGAGGAGCTAGCTAGAGAGAGGATGGTATTGGTGAGTACCAGGGCTGGGCTTGAAACTGAATATAAATGAATCAAAGATTCAGCACCAGGCTAGCAGATAGGCGAAACTCTCCCTTGCTAGTGTTATATTTAAAGGAGGTCACTAGTATCTATTTAAGGTAGTAGAAATGATGTACAGAGAGGATAAGATGGTACTTCTCCTTTATAACAGTTGCCCAGGCAGGATCCTTCAGGTCAAAGTGGTTTATCCCTTCAGGACCCACCTGGGGTTAATTGATATTTGGGCTCTTCAGTTGGGATAAGGTTGATATTCTGACTATGTTGGCTCCCTTCCCAAACAAGCTTTGAAACTGATTTAGGAAGGTACTTTAAACTTTATATATATATTAATAAGAAGGATAAGGGTAAAGGACTGAGGTATTAGGAGACCCTACTTTAATTGTTACTAATGAAACCCTAACTGCAGGCAAATGAAGAAACAATGTTAGCTTCCCTTTGGTTCAGCCTGGCCAGGGCTAACCCAGAGTAGGTAAACTGCTGGGAAATCTTCAGCTTCTTCTTCTGTAGATCTTAAGCCTTAACAGTTGAGCTATAGCCACCCTTTCCACCCTCTTCTTCGTCTCCTGCCCACTTCCCAGATCCCTCCCGGGCCCTGGGAAACCTAGATAACTAGATGATGAAACTCCTAATATCTAGGGCAGTAGACACCGAGGTGGTGGTCAAGTACAGGTTGATAACGGTATATCAAGGACAGGAAGAGCTTGCAGAGTGGTGTTTGCACTCTCTCACTCCAAGACCAGGATCCACACCGATCTCTAGCCTCAGGACAGGTAAAAGACCCAGAACTTCTCCTCAGGGTTCTCAACCGACCCCTCCTGCCTTTCGCATGCCTCTCTGGGAACATTCTATCCAACTGACTTATCTGTCAATCATTGAATGAACTTCAAGCTCCCAGAGATTCAATATAACACTAGGCACCAAGCTCCTTTAAGATGAATGTTCTACTGCCCCTATCCTGATGAGGAAATTACTTCCTATTGGTGTTTCTAGAAGTGAGACTGGAAGGGAGATGTGGCACTTCCTGTCCACAGTAATGGAGTTTATCTCTGCTGTAGCTTTTCAGAATCTTCAGGAGCTGCCCCTGCTTGGCCTTGGATGGGGTAGGCAAATGACCACAAAGTTCTTAGATTAAAGCCAAGGGGTTTATTGATAAATGGGCATAGGTATAAGGGTATAGGTAAAACAAAGAACTAACAGCTTCCTTGTTAAATCTAAATTTAAGGTGTTGAAAGACTTATTGGAATGCTCTTCAGCTGACCCAAGGGACCAGCTCTGGGTCAGAAAATAAAGTGATCTCTTTTGTTGGAAATAAACTAATATTTGGTAAAGGAATAGTTGGTGAATCAGTTGATGTTTCTATTTGGCTTGCAGTAATACTTTGATCCTACCTAGCCTAAGAAACTAATTCCCACATTCCCACTCCCATCTCCCAGGGCCCCAGAAAACCCAAGAGGTAGAAGGACAAATGAGAAGTGAGAAAAGTGAAGTAGCCAGGGGTCTACAAGCTCTTATATACCCTGGCTCCAACTGCCAGATGCCACCTGCCCCCTGGCTCATGCTAAGTTCTATATTCTAACTAGGGCAAACTGCCAACTTGCCCCATGAAAATATGGCAGTATGATTTTCTATATTACACTTACTGTATCTAGACAATAAGATGTAATTCTACCCTTGGTCAAGCAATTAGGATTGCCATATTTCAAGAGGGATATAATAGAACTCAAGAATGCCCAGAAAAGCACACCTAATATGATGGTAGGGGAATGGTAGTGCCATTTAGAAACTGATGGAAATGAAAGGTTCATGATGAAAGGCTACTAAATCATGTACAGTACATAGCCTCACCGTGGTAGTGGAGAGTGAAGAAGGCCTTCACCATGTTGGATGGACTTATGGTGAACTTATAGGATGATATGGTGAAGAGTCATTTAGGAATGATGAGAAGTGAACTGTATCATTGGACTTAATTCCCCCCAAAATGAGCTTCCAGTTCCACTTGAGTATTTGAGTCCTAATTTGCTGAATTATTTTTTATTTGTCTTGGTAGCTTTGGATTCAGTTAGAATTGAATGAAGAAGAGAAAGTCTGTAAAGTTTCTCATTAGTTTTTTAAAAGAAAAATTCCATTGATGTCTTTTGTTCTTATACCATAGACATTTCCTGATAGGCCAAAAAAACCTCTGAAACTCTACCCCATAACAATGAAAAAAATAAAGTATAACTTACCAACAAAGCAGTTGCTTTGGACAGTATATGCAACATTCCACACTTGTAGCCAGTCATATATATATTCTGTCTTAGAATCAGTACTAAGTATTGGTTCCAAGGCTTAGAAGAGTGGCAAGGGGTAGGTGATTGAAGTTAAGTGATTTGCCCAGGGTCACACAGGTAGGAAGTGTATGAGGTCAGATTTGAACCCAGATCCTCTGCTCTCTCCATATATTTACCTAAAAGAAGAAAATACATTTTATCATTTGTTCTCTGAAACCAACACTGCTCTTTATAATTCACCTGAGTTTAGCTGCCTTCTAGAGTTGTTTTCATGAATATTGTGCTCATATATCTTGTTACCTGGCTTTGTATCAACTTATCCAAGTCTTTCCATCTTGATCCAATGTTTTCATATTCATAATTTCTTAATGAGTGGCATTTCATTACATTACATACCACAATTGGTTCAGCTCTTCTCTAATTGATTTTCAGTTTTTTGCTACCACAAAAGGGCTGCAAAATGGATTTTAGTATACTGGAGCCTTTCTTTCTTTAACCTCCTTAAGGTAGACTTTTCTTTCTTTCTTCTGTACTTAATTTGCTTTGTAATCATAGTACAAAGCAGGCTAGTTTGGAATGATGACAAGACATTTCATCAAGGCGGTCATGTTTTTATATGCATGTCTGGTACTATGGCAGTAATTGTCCAAAGCTTTCCATATTTTTGATGAATTGTATAGTAGAACAAAAATGACCTTCTGCAGAATGATGAGGTCTAGTAAAATGGGAACTACTAAGGAACAAATGTTTTAATTAGTCATCCTTTAAACAGGCTTTTTAAAAAAATTAAATTTATTTTATATTTTTGTTTATATTATATATATTTGTATATAAATTATAAAAATAAATTTAAAATAAAAATCTAAATTAAAAAAAATTTTAAATACTAACCAGGGACATAATTCTGGCAGTATGATTGAAATAGAAGAGAGACATAGTAGTCTAATGAATAGATCACTGGGTTACAGTGGAATCAACACATCTGAAAACTGGTACAGACGCCAGATGAGGTAAGTAAGGTGCTTGTCCACATCTTTAAGATTTGAGAAGATCTTAAACCCATATTTAAGGTCAGCTGCATTGTAGTGGATAAAGTGCCAGGCCTAGAGTCAGGAAAACTCATCTTCTTAAGTTCAAATCTGACCTCAGACACTAGCTATGTGACCCTGGGCAAGTCATTTAACCCTGTTTACTTTGGTTTCCCTATCTGTAAAATGAGGTGGAGTAGGAAATGGCAAACCACTCCAGTATTTTTGCCAAAAAACTTCCAAAGAGGACACAAAAATTCATATATGTCCAAAACGACGGGACAACAACAAATCCATGTCTGCCAAAAGGCACTTGAGATTAAAGATCATAGTCTGTATACCTGAAAAAGAATATACCTTGTATGCAAGGGGACAAGTGAGTGACCTAGTGAAAAGCACTCAATATATGAGATTTTGGTCTTTTCACTTTGGGCTATGGCTTCCTACATTTGAATGTGGGGTTCAATTCCTACTGAAGGTGTGAACGTAAAGATAATGACTTGTTCTCTTCCTCTACTTCCTCAGGACTTTGAGAGGCTAAGTTAAGTCCTGTTTGAGAATGATCTCAATAATCCTAAGATTTATTGGAGTGGTTGTTTTTTTAAACCAAATTTGACTACTTCTAAATCTCAAGGGACAGAAATAGGAGTCCACACTACTTCAAATTAAATACAGAGATTATGGTTAATATATGTCTAGGAAAGTTGCAAGGCTGTTTGAGCCAATCTGCTCTGCTAGACCTCAATTATTAGCCTTTTATCTGAGGCTTTTATATATATGCCTTTTATATTTGCCCTGAGAGGCAAATCAGCATATGACCTATAAGGTTCTAGGTAATCCTAGCCTAGAATTACAGGCTAGCTCTGGGCAGGAAGAGTGGCACTGAATAGTCCTAATTTATTCTCAGGAAGGCAAAGAGAGCCTGAGACCCAGATCCTTTTGAATATCTTCACCAAGAAAAAGCTGGATAATGCTATAAGGATGTAGTTGGGTGTGGGGAGTGAGTAGGGTTCCCTTGTGTGAATGTGAGTGGGGGGTGATGCTGGTAGTCACAGATCTATCATTCTAGCTCATCATCCACTTGTTCCTTTCCTCCTGATGAGCAAGGGTATATAGCAGGTTTGGCAAACCTTTTCCCAGTTCGAATGCCCACAGGGCAAATTTAAACTGTCTGAGAGCCCCCAGATTACCCAGTACCTGAGAGACCTGAGGGAGAAAGTGTTAGCTTTGGGCAGCTGTACTGCCCCATGGGTGGGGCATGCAAAAAAAAAATCCTTGGGAGCTGGGAAGGGAGGAACTGAGCAGCCCTGGAGAGCTGGAGTGCTAGGAGTGCCTGGGTTTCACCAGGGAGGGTATATATGGGTTTTTGTTTGTTTGAGGCTAAAAGCAGTGTGACTCATAGCTGACATTTATTAAATGATGAATTTCTTCACCTGTTACTGCCTTCTGAAGCAATTGTGGTTCACTTATTTTTAACTCATCTGTGATTCTGTGCATACCGAGTTTATGACACACGGATGGTAGCCGGCTTTATGAAATAACATTTTTGGGCAGTCGTTCAGTTGTACCTGACTCGATGGGATTTTGGTCATGGGGTTTTCTTGGCAAAGATACTTGAGGTGGTTTGCTATTTCCTCCTCGAGCATGTCTCTATTTTACAGAAGAAAAATTGAGGTAAATGGGGGTTAAGTGACTTGTCCAGGTGCACATAGCTTGTGTCTGAGGCTAAATTTGACCTCAAATCTTCCTGACTCCAAGTTCTGTGCTCTGTCTACTGCACCACCTAGCTGCTCTACTCACTTTGAAAAATGGGAAGTGATTTGAAGTAAAGATTGAGTCTTAGTACCATACTTTCTGATGGAAATCTAACCCAAATAATAGTCACCAAAAGACATAAAAGAGTCGTTGCTGGAGCCATCAGATAGCCCATATGTGGAGACAGGGCAGCCAAGGCCAGCACAGCTTTAAGACATATATTTATTTGTAAAGCATGATGGAGAAAAGTGGGAGAAGAGTATAAGCGGAATTCTTTTTGAAAATGTGTTTCCTTCTTCTCTCTCTCCTCCAAGAAACCTCCAGGAGAATTGATGAGAGCAGATCAACTTGTAAAGAGTAGACATAGAATATATTTATTATATTTTCCATCTTAGAATCACTATTGTATAAGGGCTAGGCAATGAGGGTTAAGTGATTTGCCCAGGGTCACACAGCTAGGAAGTACCTGAGGCCAGATTTGAACCCAGGACTTCCATCTCTAGGTCTGGCTCTCAATTCACTCTCTCAATCCCTGCCATCATTATATTTTAGCACAGTTCAATAATGAATAGAAAGGTAGTGTGGTGCAGTGGATGGAGGTGGCTTTAAATTCAAGAAGATATAGGTCATCTTGCCTCTGGTACAAAAAAGGTGTGATTCTCCTTTAAGTCCCTTAATCTCCCAGTGATCCAGGCAACTGACTCTAAGTTACACAGAGCAGGAGCCTGTATGTCCCATGTTGGAAGGGAGATTCTTCACAGGGAGTTGTCTATGCCAATGAAATTATAGCAAAGGCCCTCCAAAGCCACCTCCAATAATTGGTCACAGTTAAAAGTATAGCATATGCATTTGATGGCGTATTACTGTGCCATAAGAAATAACAAAGATGAAGAATTAAGAGCAACATGAGACTTGTATAAACTGATGCAGACGAAGCAAGCAAGGCTAAAGAGAACAGTATACTCTATGTACATAATAATGGAAAGAAAACCATCACAAAACTTCAAAATTCAGATCAATACAATGAACAATCTTGGTGTCAGAGAACTAGTGACAAAACATATCTCTCTCCTTTGGATAGAGAGGTGGAAGAGGATGGGTGCTGAATAAGCCATATACAGCATTAGCTATGGTCAATTTGTCCATTTGTTTTGCCTTACTGTATTTCTCTTATGATGGAGGTTTCTTTGGAGGAGTGGTTATTGGGAAGTGAACTGTATAAAGAATTTTAAAAAATGATTTTCTCAATAATGTCTGAGTTATTTAAAAAATCTGTTATCTTCAGGATACTTTGTTAAGAAGACAAGGAATTCAGTGCAGAAGTGGAGATATTTATGGATATGGAATATAGCATATATTGTCAGACCCATTGATGTACTAGTTTTTTTAATTGCCTTTTCTCCTTTTTTTTGATGTCTTTTAAAAATCTTTGTTACAAAGGTTATTTGCTGGACAGGAGAAGGAAAGGGATATATTGGAAATGGAGGTGTGAAAAAAAGGCAGAGATAAAAAGCAAATGAAATATGGAAAATATGTGATATATTTTAGAAAGATTTTCATCTAAAGTGATTAGATTTTTAAAGTTTAGATGTTATAGGGGTAAACCCTCACCTATTTAGAAAACTCAGTCATCTAAAAACAAAACAAAACAAAACAACTCTCAGTCATCAAGAAGGATGAGGGTTCCAAATAGCTAAGTGTTTACTGTACCTTTTTTTTTTTTTAAACTCTTACCTTCTGAATTAGCATTAATACTAAGCATCAGCTCCAAGGCAGAAGAGCAGCAAGAGCTAAGCAATTAGGGTTAAGCAACTTGCCTAGTATCACACAGCTAGGAAGTGTCTGAGGCCAGATTTGAACCTGTCTTCCTATTTCCTGGCCTGGCTCTTTATCTACTGAGCCACCTAGCTGTCCCTGCACCATGTTTTTATCAATATGTCTAGTAAACGTGATTTTACTTTTCAAAGGAAATAGAGTATCTATTGGTTCTGATTAGCTAGAAAACTGCATGCCCACTGAAACTTTGGGGCTATGTAGAGATTAGAACGTAGGATCCTTATTTGAGAAGGAAAGACGAGCTGGAAAGGACTTAAAATTGTATTGTCAATGCAAGGTTATACATATTATCTCAGTCAAACCCTGGAGAGTCTGAGATCATTCCTATTTACTCTGCCTCCAAATTTGTGGCTTTGGGTGAGGCTCATATTTGTAAGTCAAGAGTAATCTAAATTCTTAGTTTCTCATTTTCCCATCAGTAAAATGAGGAAAATAAATCATTATCCATTATCCTTTGCTGGCATCTCCCAAATTCATGATAATACAATATATTAGACACACACAACAGATATAAAGGCTCTATAGCCCTTTGGAGAAAATTCTGTGCATTTTCAAGGATTTATTAATAATAAATATGTTAAAAATGTTTAAAAACAATGTAGTATCCCTTTATGTAGTTGAACAAACCTTAAGTGTTTTATAATAGCATACTGTGTCTAGTATTTGTTACAATAATAAAAAAAAAGCTCTTTGGTCCTTGAGTAATTTTTTGGATCAGATATTCTGATTATCTTAATGTCCTTTCTCTGGTCCTACTGCCTCAGAAGCCTCCTTGGCTTCTTGCTGTCTATTATTTGCCAATTTGCAACCAACAAACATTGATTATAGTGCATCTACTTGGTAGTCATCAGTAAGGAGTCAATATTGTAGCACTTAGGAGACAGTTCTTGAAGCAGTTATATAACCTTTGATACAAACCAGCACATATTCCTAAGAAAGTTTGTAGGCTTTAAAATTTTAAAATTAAAAAAGAAAGAATTGAACCAACTTTTGATGTTAAAGTATTTCAGAGAAATTAACTTGGTAATACCTCAGATTTGGTATTTATCGGTATCCAGTAGAATGTAAACTCCTCAAGGGTAGGGACTTCATTTTCCTTCCTTCCTTCCTTCCTTCCTTCCTTCCTTCCTTCCTTCCTTCCTTCCCTTTCCTTAGAATCAATACCGTATATTGGTTCCAAGGCAGAAGAGTGGTAAGGGCTAGGCAATGGGGGTTAAGTGACTTGTCCAGGGTCACACAATGAGGCCAGATTTGAACCTATGACCTCCTATCATTTTTGTCTTTCTATTGTAACAGACTAAGCAAGAGGCCAAGCAAGACTACATTTTAATGGAATTCTGAGGACCCAGGAGAGGTGACAGTTGGGCTGAGGCTGAGAATTCTGGGAAGGAAAAAGCAGCGGATACTTACTGTTCTCTAGACTTTTTGGGGAGGACAGGGAGGTGAGAGGCAGTGTTTCTGTGGGACTCTGAATATCTCAAAAAGCCTAAATTTGAGATTTTACCAGACATTCTGTTACTATAGCCAGCCTAATTGATTCTACATCTTCAGTGAGCATCTTGGAAGACAAACATTGCAGTTTCCCTTGTTGGCCAAGGAGCCAGAGACTCCAGTGGGAGGGAGTCGGCTCTTGGGGGCTGACTATACCTAGGTTGGGTTGAGATATTACATTCCCTCTCTAGCCATTTGTAACCTTTTAGAATAGGAGTTTTACTGGGGTGCTGAGACAGTTAACTAAGATCGAAAGTTATAGAAGAAATCTAAGCTACTGCTCAGCCCTGGGGAAGACTGAGACTAGACCATATTAATTTCACCCTCACCTTCTTCCCTGAAATCTTTCCCCTTTACCTTGTTCCTGAATAAACCCCTGTTGAGTTATTTAAGACAGAGTTTGGAATAGTGACTTTCTAGGAGGGAGACAGCATCTTGGGGGTAGCAAGTAGTGGGAATAACAACACTCCATATTGGAGGGCAGTCAGTTTGGGGTAGGGGGAGGTTTCTGCTCAAATAACTGGGTAATCAACAGGGACCATTTGGGTCTCATTCAACTTACAATACCTTCCACTATCCCCTCAACCCCAGCACTTCCATTTTGGGGAACCTCCTCATGTGTTACACTTCCAAGGGACTCCCAAGTAAGGAGGGGTGATGAGAATAGCTTGGGCTTATATCCTTTCAGTCAAGGGGGTTTCCAGAGCATACCTCATCTATCAGTTACTCCCCTTCTTACACTATCCCCAGTGTGTGGTGGAGGAGCCAAGATGGCAGCATAGTAGCAGGAGCCGTCTGAATCTCCTTCCAACTGATCATTACAAAGTGTCTCGTAAGGACAGAAATCAAAACCAGATGAATAAAGGAGCTTTTCCACTGGATGCAGCCTTAATGGTCGTCAGAGTATGGGGATTCCTATGCTATAAGGGGGCAAAACTACAAGCTGATCACCCCTTCCCCACACCACCTACCACACAAGAGTCAGAGCAAAGGCTGGGGCAATCTCTAAATTCTCAGGGGCTGGCTGAGGGCACCACAGACTTACCCCTGAGGACAGTGCAAGACCTTAGAGTGAAACTTAAGACTTGAAGATAAAGAGTATGGAGCCTGGGCAGCAGGGTCCAGACCTTGGGCAGGAACAAGGCTTTGCCACAGCCTAGGCAGCAGGGGCTGGAAAGATAGCCTCAGGGCAAAATACTTTAAAGTGCACTACACAAAAAAAAATCAGAAATCTACATGCCCTTACTTAGGCTTCTGATTGGGAAGGGAAGATACTAACAAGGCAAAGCCCTGAGAGACAGAAGCTAAGAAAGCAGTGACCACCAACATATAGGAACCCCAATCCACTATTGGCGAAAGGAATAAGCAACAGCAAAAAAACTTCTTGGCCATGGATAATTTCTATGGAGAAAAAGTGCAAAATACAGAAGCAACAACAGAGAGTGACAAACAAGCAAACATCCAAAATTAAAAAAAAATGGAAATTAGTCACAAGTTCTTGAGGAACTCAAAAAGGAATTCAAGAACCAAGTAAGAAAACTAGGAGAAAAAATGGGAAGAAAAGTGGGGAAAAGAAATGAAAGTAATCCAAAAAGAAAATAATAGCTTAAAAGACAAAATTGCCCATATGGTAAAAGAGGCACAGAAGTCAAATGAAGTAATAAGTAAATTGGAGGTCAGAATTGACCTAGGGGAAGCCATGAAAAGCAAGATAGACCAAACTGAAAAGGGAAATAAAAGATCATAGCCGAAAATCAGTCTTTAAAGATTAGAATTGGGCAAGTAGAAGCTATACAAGACAGCAAGAATTAATAAAGCAAAATAAAAAGAATGAAAGAATAGAAGGAAACATGAAATATCTCATTGAAAAGGAAAATGACCTGGAAAACAGATCCAGGAGATACAATTTGAGAATTATTGGTCCACCTGAAAGTCTGGAACAAAATAAAAACCTTGAGAAATTACCCAAGAAAACTGCCCCAATATTCTAGAATAAGAGGGCAAAATAGACATTGAAAGAATCCATAGATTACCCCTTACATTTAATCCTCCAAAGACAACCCCCAGGAATGTTATAGCCAAATTCAAGAACTTCCAGGCCAAGGAGAAAATACTGCAAGCAGCCAGAAAGAGTATTCAAATATCAAGGAGCTCCAGTCAGGATTACACAAGATCTGGCAGCCTCTACACTAAAGGAGTGAAAAGTTTGGAATATAATATTCAGGAAGGCAAGAGAATTGGGTCCACAACCAAGAATCACCTACCCATCAGAACTGATGATATACTTTCAGGGCAAAGTATGGACATTTAATAAAATAGAAGATTTCCAAGCATACCTAAAGAAAAGACCAGAACTAAATGGAAATTTTGATGTCCAAATACAAAATTCAAGAGAACCATAAAAAGGTAAAAAAGAAAGAGGAAAACAAAATTTAAGGGCTTCAGAAAGGTCAAACTGATTATTTTCCTATATAGAAAAATGATATCTGTAGCTCTTAAAAATTGTTTACATTATTATAGTAGATAGAAGAAATATTCATGGTTAGAGGTTGTGGTATTAAGCTGTTTAAGATGATATACAAAAAAACTGGGAGGGGTACAAAAAAAGAGAAAAAAAACAAACAAAAAAGAGGGTACTAAGAGAAACTCAAAGGAAGAAGAAAAACAGGTTAAAGAGGTGCATGTGTGTGTGTGAAGAATATTATTATAAGAAGGGGAGGAAATGAGTGATAATAGGTAATACTTAAACCTCACTCTCAGTGGAATCAGTTCTGAGAGGGAAGAACAACCAGATCTATTATCTTACCCTACAGGGAAGTTGAAAGGGAATAAGGAAGGTGGGGGGAGTGGGGTGGGGATTATAAAAGGGAGGGAAAGATGGGAGGTGGAGTGGTGATTAATAGACCTTAAAGAGAAACAAGAAGGGAATAAGAAGAGAGAGGGTGGGAAGGAAAGTAAAATAAGGGTGGGGAAAAAGGGGACTGATTAAAAGCAAAATACTTGTATAGAAGGAAATAATGAAAGAAGAAAGGGATTGGCTAAAAGAGGAAATCAAAATGATGGGGAATACACAGGTGGTAATCATAACTCTGAATGTGAATGGGATGAATTCACTCATAACATGGAAGCAGATAGCAGAGTGGATTAAAACCAAAATCCTACCATATGTTGTATACAAGAAACACATGAGGAAGGTAGACATACAGGGTAAAGGTAAGAGGCTGGAGCAGAATTTATTGGGCATTGACTGAAAAAAAATAAGGCAGAAGTCGCAATCATGATATCTGACAAAGCCAAAGTAAAAAATAGATCTGATTTAAAGAGTTAAGGAAGGTAATTACATCCTGATAAAAGGCACTATAGGCAATGAAGAATTATCAGTACTCAACATGTATGCACCAAATGGTATAGCATCCAGATTTTTAAAGGAGAAACTATTGGAGCTTAAGGAGGAAATGGATAGTAAAACTATACTAGTGGGAGACCTCAACTTTCCTTTATCAGATCTAGATAAATCAAGCCAAAAAGCAAATAAGAAAGAAGTAAGAGATGTGAATGAAATCTTAGAAAAAATAGAGTTAATAGATATATGGAGAAAAGTAAATAGGGATTAAAAAGGAATATATCTTCTTTTCAGCAGCACATGGTACATTCACAAAGATTGACCATGTACTAGGGCATAAAAACATTATAAACAAATTCAGAAAAGCATAAATAATAAGTGCAACTTTTTCAGATCATAATGTGATAAAAATTATAATTAATAAGGGTACATTGAGAAGCAAATAAAAAAATTAATTTGAAATTAAATAATCTGATTCCCCAGTGTCTGGTGGATTCATGGCTGAGTTAGTTCAAGGGTGGGGGGTGTTCTTCAAGGCAAACTTTATGCCAGATTCAACTGTTCCTGCTACTGGCACCCTATGCTATGAACTCCAGTTGCTGCACATCTGTTGGTTCTTTCAACCTTTCAAAATTCCCAAAGATAATTATTTGTTTCTGATACTTATCCATCTAAAATCAGGAATTAATAAATCCTACCAAAGCAGAAGATCAGCAGTACCATGCAGTCTAGCTTCATGGTATCTGGGTGAGAGGGAAGGATCAAGAGTCCCATCATTCTCAGCTCTACAACCCCTCCACTTGAAAGCCTTCAGGGAAGAGAGTTCTCTTGTACCTAGGGCCTTTTATAAATCCACTTGGTTCAGTTTTGGCAGCCAGCTAGAAGCCTTTTTGTCATTACACAATAATCTGAAAGAAAACATTCAATATTCCTTCATGTACCTTAAATCAAGGAGAGGAAGACCCTGACTGCTACAGCAAACATTTCTGGAAACAGGCTTACGTGGGTTAATACCAGGGCTCATGCTCTAAAGACTGGGCTTTACTTGGCCAGTCCTCTTCATCCCCCCTGTAATTATACTAGTTTCTTAAGAAAGGCCCTCCTTGGAGGTAATGAAATATTTTTAATGAATATCAGTTACTGGGCTACAAGTATAAAAATGAAACAATTGCTATTTGCAAGAAGCTTATATTTTCATACATAACAAAAACAGAAGTGTGGACCCTGTCATACTCTAGTTAAACTATATCTGGAGTATTGTGCTCAGTTTTAAGCATTATATTTTAGAAAAGACACTGACAAGTTATGAGTTTATCCACAGGATTGTGACCATAATTGACACAAGATTAGGCACTGTATCATATGTTCATTCTTTTGATTGCCTCTGTCTAGGTCAGGTTTGAAGCCCATTCTAGACATCCATCTGATTTGGAGTTACAAAATTCTGTTGACGTTAAATCTGATTGTGAGCCCATGTCTCCCCTATCCATTTGTGAGGGATGCTTCCCATTCCCAAAATATCAGTTGAAGGAATTAGGAGATAATTAGCCTAGAGAAGAGGAAACTTTATGGCACCAGATATGAAGTGACTAAAAGTGGGACTCTCACAGTCATATTTAGAATACAGTGCTATTGGTGTTATTTTCTTTAGTGTTGCATTTTTGACTCATGTTAAGCCTCAGAACATGTAGAGGAATCTGAGGCCCTCCTCCTCTTTTTTTTTGGTGGTTTGATTGCAGGCCTGTGATTTTACTGATAAAGGGTACTCCCAGGCAAAGAAACTCTTTACCAATGACAAATCATCAAGTACTTTGCAAACTTTATAATTAAATTTTATCTGGGGTTCTAAGAAGTTAATCGACACTTCCAGGATTACACAAGTTTGAGTACATACCAGGTTTCCATGATTCTGAGGGCAGCTCTATTTACCAGGCCATTCTTCCTCATTACTGGCTCTTTTCATATAAACCAGTGATTCCCAAACTTCCAGAAAAAATTTTACTTAGCCCCTTGGAAATTAATTTTTTTAAAATTTTAATAGCAATTAATAAGAAAGATAAATGCACCTGTGGCCATCACTGCTCTCCTGGATCGCTGCAGCACCCACCATGGGGCGGTAGCACCCACTTTGGGAATAACTGATATAAACTAATGTCTAGCTACATTTCTCCTCTCCTGTATTTGTATATTTGATTTCTTATCCATATTAAATTCCTTACTATTAGATTTAGCACTTTTTCTTGCTTATCAAAGTTTTCTGGGGAGCAGGGAAGAAATCCTAATTCTGTCCTTCAACCAATATATTAGCTCTTCCTCCTAATTCATAATTTCATCCATTAATAAAAATGCCTCAAAGAGCAAACCAAATGCAAAGCTTTGAAGACACTCCACTAGAGATCTTTTCTCTAGGCTAACATGGATCTATTAATTATTCTTTGGGCCAGATTATTTAACTGGTTCTGAATATCCCAAAATACATTATCATTTATTTTATATCTCATGTATCCACAAGGATATCATGATAGACATTGTCAATGCTATATTGAAAGTAGCTTCATTTTAAGAGTACTTCCTTATTTTGAGAAGAAATCTACCTTCAAATAACTTTTGTCAACTGTTCCTTTTTCCTTCCCTCTAGAGTTATGGAGAACAAGTTTAATATCTTTTCCCAATGTCAATTCATCAAACATAAAAAAGGAATTTTGGCTTTACATCTTCTTTTGTTCTTCTACATTTAAAGATGACATGGCCACTTTCTGCCAATGCTCCATCATTTCTGTTATTTTTTCTTGTTGGCCAGAGTGGTGATTGCCTCTGTCATTCCTTTTGGTTTTATAGGCAGGTAGTTGGTGTAAGTTATTTGTCATTATTGTGTCTTGTCTGTTAGTACCATGAACGGTATCAAGGAAACAAAACCCACTCTCTTGCAGTATCTCTTCTTCCTTTTTTCCTTAGAGAAGTGCACCATCATTCATTCATCCTAAGTACTACATTTGTAGATTTCCACAAATATTTCTTAATATACAGTTCTAACCTATCATCCCTTGCACCCAATTTCTTTAAAAGAAGTATGAGATGGATGAGATTAGAGAGTAAATAAGAGAATGGCAGAGTTCAGCAATGCTCAGCAAATATGTGCCATAGTAACACTGGCATTCTTTCTTTAACTATAGGGTGAATGTGGAGGGAGTGGGTGGAAGTTGGGGTATGACAGAACCAGCTCCAATTGACTCCCAAGAGGAGTTGTTACATTTTCTGCATAGGCATTTACACCTTGGAAACAGGCAAGCATAAGTGCTTGATTTTTTGTTTTATTTATTGTCTAGATTTAAGAAAGTGACACAGAAATGGATAATAATGCTACTTAAACTTAAAAGTGTGTGTCCTGCATACATTTTTTTTTTATTTTGAAAGCTGGTTGTTGAACATTTAGTAGGACAGCATGGGTGAGAGGACTGGGGATGGCTTCACTGTTTGCAGCTGAGGGGGGACATTTAACAAATCACATTTCTATTAAAGTTATGTTTGTGTTGTTTTTTTTTTAAAACCTTATCTCCTGTCTTAGAATCGATACTAGGTATTAGTTCCAAGGCAGAAGAGTGATAAAGGCTAAGTGGCTTTTCCAGGGTCACACTGGTAAGAAGAGTGTGAGGACAGATTTGAACCCAGGTCCTGACTCTAGGCCTGGCACTGTACCCACTGGGTGACTTAGCTGCTTCTTGTGCTTACTGTTGAATGTAACTAAAAATAAAACAAACAATATCAAAATAAGTACAAAGTTAACTTTTTAAAGAAAATCTCTTTACTTCACCATCAGTATATTCTTAATATGACATAGTTACATAATCCTCAAAACACAATCTTACAAATGTTCGGATGAACTCCCTTAACTCTTCACACACACACACACACACACACAGAGTAAAACAAAACAGTTCTGTACAGTATTTTAAAGGTTACATGATCCTCAAGAAAGAGAATGAGTTAAAGTTGGAGTGTCCACTGTACTTCCAATGCACTTCATATACTCCAGGTTACAATGCTCATTAGCAAGAAAGGGATCCACAAAGGTAAATCTTTACAATGATAGAAGACTGAGGTGGACGTTTACTTAACAGAAAATTATTATTTTAAATTAGTACATAACCTAGTAAGCGAACAATGCTGCTGCTACTTAGAGTCTGTAACATTGCATTTAATATTTGTAGTTGGTTATTATACATGGACCTGAAATTTGCCAGCATTTATTAATATATAAAATTACAAATCCAGGTTTTTAAAGCATGTAGTCTGATATATCTGGATATTGCCTAGCATTTTTATAACACTGTTAGCTTTTCTTTTGAGTTTAGTGTGACTGTGCAATGCTAGAACAATAATCCAGGATGTCCTGAATGGTGAATTCCATTGTAACACCAGATCCAGGATAGCATCGAGCTATCAAGCCTTCAAAGTGCTTGTACTGACGTATAAATTCATCTTGCATAGAGTGCCATACCACCTATTATAAAAGAGGGAAAGAAAACATCAAATTGTGACAATGATTAAATGTAAATATTATATGGCCAAGTATAATTAAATATGGAAAAAATTCACTCTAGTTCTATTAATTTGTCTTTAGTGTAATTTCTTCATATACAAAATGGGTATGATAACAATCTACCTCTCAAGCTTGTTGTGAGATAATAATTACAAAGTGCTTAGCATAGTGTCTGGCATATAGAAGTACTGTATGAATGTTAGCTATTATAACTTTTATCAATCAACAACAATTTATTAAGCATCTAGGAAATGCTATGTCCTGGAAATACAATTTGGTTATCCTACTTCTCTAATTATCAGAACATTTTAACTTCTAAGGCCTTTTCGAGAAGACTGACAATACTATTTTATAAATAACATCAATACACCAAAATTCTTGCTGCCACAGAGCCCTTGGAAATCATTTTCTATCTTTCACCGATATGTGATGATACTGGATCCCATGTGTTTAGGTATTCAGAGAAGGTTCTCTCTCAGCTTTCCCATTCAGCATCAAATAATGTTCTCAGCTGAGCCAGACATCTAATTTGTCTATCAATCTACTGAGAGAAATCAGGCTAAACTGGCAATCTCTACTTAAAGTGTCTTTTCAGACTACTCCCATTTAAAATAGCACTGCTGTATATTCAAGTGGATAAATTGTGTATTTGGACCTAGATTATTCTCAAATGTTTTCACTGCTAAACTTTTTTATTGCTCTTACACATTTTAAACAATGTTTTATGGATATCTTTTGCTTTTTAACATTAGTCTTTTTTTGATATATTCTCTTCCATTTAATCCTTCCTTATAACAAAGAAAAACAGTTAAAGAAAACCAACTGAGAAAACAACCAAACTTGATTGTCTAAGCTCATGGCATTCCATGATTTGCAGCTGTAATAGCGTTACTGGGAGAATAGCAATGTTGCAAAGTTGTTGGGTGTTTTTCCTTTGTGGCAATAATTTAGGACCAATGAAAGCACTGCATAATTTCCCAAATGCAATATGGCCTGAAACCTTTCTCTTACCAAACTAAGGTCCCAGGACACAGTCTATCTGCAGCTGGCTCAACTAATTATAACCTAATCAATATGCATATTTTATACATTTTATTTTTCCTGCTGTATGACCAGGAAGATCTCTTTTAAATTACTAAACATTTCAGTCAGAAGAATTTGTATTAATTGCATCAATTTGTGTTCTATCATGCATCTGTGAACAGAAGTTTGAAAACTTCATCATTGATGAAGGAACCTTTTTTCTATTTGTTTTGTGCATAAAAATTCTTATTTTCACAACCTGAATGAACACACTATTTGAGCATGTTTCCTTGTTTTATACTTTAAAGCTGATATTAAGTGAACTGTTGAGCAAAGCTAGCATTCTGGTTGCAGGTCACTGAAATCATTTTAACTTAAGAGATACCTTGTTTGAAGCAAGTTGCACCATTTTCATTTACTGAGCCTAATGCTTTTTTTTTTTTAAATCAGTAAGAAATACTTATAGAGGGAATTTGTATTTTCTATATTTCCTAGTCAAGTTGTATGACTATAAAGTCTCACATGGAAATAATCTGTACAAACTTGTATTATTTCAAACTTTCATCAAGTGACCAGAAAGGCTTTTATCGTAAATGTCATGTAGACCTGAGAAAGCATTCAAGTTCATAGTTGCTAATATCTTTTTAGCTACTTGAAAAAATAAAAGCACTATTTGTGATTTATTATCTTAGACTCCTTCCTTTTGAGATATCTTTAAAGATAAGCCATATGTGGCTCTAAAATTGTATTTTCTGTAGCATACCTCACTTCTGTCTATACTTGGTCAAGTCCAGTCATTTTTTCCTGACTTCATCTCCTTATGTGCTATTTACATAGCACATTGGCAAGGAGGTCGTTTGTTGTTTGTCCTTCATTTTGAAGAGGACCAGACTGGCATGATGTCTTGATTTGTGTGAAGTGGATTTAAGTGACATAGAGTTGTACAAAGTCTTCAGGCTCACTCTCTCTTCCAGAATCATTGAAGTCCAGTGGTAAGATAAAGTCAAGGCAACCAATGATGGTCCAGGATGCCATAGATAACTTTATATAACCAAGTTCTAGGTGCTCTACAGAGCCTTCATAACTATTGCAAAAAATCATACTCATCCACCCTTTCTGAGAGGGGAAGTTTTCACATGCTTGGGTAGATATCCTCTAAATCACACAGGTTTAAGCATGAATAATAATAGAAGGACCCAAAGATAGATAAGCAGCCCTGAAAATGGCTTGGCAAATCCTAATCCCAGAGGTGCTAGTCTTCCTTGAAAACCCTATATACTGTTATGTTGATATTGTTAGCTGATAAAGAGATGGCCCAAGGCTCTCTGATGGTATGAGGACCTGAGGTGAGTGAGAGTGAGAATGCCTAGGTGAACACCAAGTTGTGGTAGTGAACACCAAGACCCCCACAAGAATATCTGAAACCAAACTAACCACCCAGCTCCAATACAACAGTGTCCCAGGAATAAGCGATCAGATAAGAAGCTGCTGGGTTAGATGACAGCTTATTTGATTGCTTATCCTGGCCTCAAAGCTGATGGACAACGCTACTGACTGTGACAACTTTATTTTGAGCAATTCCTTTCCCTCAGATACCCAAGGATATAATCAATGATCCTTATTAACAAATTTAAGGAAAGGGAACAGGGTTGAAGGAAAGAGGTGTTGGGAAAGCTTGACTAAAACTACCGATGATCAGGTGTTATCAATTAAAGGTAATCAGTTTTGAGGTTTGTCCTCTCTGTAACAACTTGGCTAGGCCAGGCACCTTGGCCTGAACTAGATTGTTTGAGTATTGATGTTATTTCTTCCTTGATGTTCAGTTGATTGAATGTATAGCACAGATTTACACATTATTTAATTTAATAATTAGGCATTCTCATCTACTCTCGAGGAGAGTCTTTAAGGTGATATTTTACTTTAGCAATTCAAATACTTTTTTACAATTAGCTAAATAAGCACAGTGCAAAAACAACTATGTACTAGTTAAAGATATGTTCTTTTGTGGAATATTATTTGTCTACCAGATTCCTCTTAGTACCCTCACTGAGGACCCCTTTGATGTATATATAGATTAGGTTCATAACATTTTAGATACTAAAGTGTATGTATAGGCTGGTATTTATTGATGCTTTCTCTGTTGCCTTATTTTGGTAATAAGTTATATTTTTCATGCCTCTGGTGTCTTCTCTTTTTTTTATATTTCCAAAACAAAATCAAGAAAGTAGCTTCATAATAGTTTTATATTAAATACAATATAGAGCAATTGTTATTGTCATGATGTAAAAACAATATACTTCTACTATATCATCATAAATAAATTATTAAAAATTTAGAAAAGCTCAGATGAATAAGAAAATCTTCAAGAGACTGAAGAAATATTCAGGCCAAATTTAACCATTGTAGATCTTTTCTCTGTGTGAATACAATCTTTAAATATTCTAAATAAAAAGTGTTTATATACCATACTCATGCTATGGAAGTTAAAGAATCCAAATGGAATAGTGCCCGTGCCAAAATAGAGATAGCAATGTAAAACTTTTGGGCTTATCATTTTCTAAAGATCACTGAAAAACACTGATTCAGAAATATCTGACTTTAATTCACCCCTCCACTAACCTTGTTTGCAAATTTAGGAACATTAAATAATATTCCTCATCTTTTCCTTCTATAAGTTGAGGGTGAAAAAGATTTTTGTAAGTGTTGAAATATTCAATAAAAGGAACAAATATCCATACCTGAAGCAAATTCTCTTCTTCACAAAGGTGCTTATCAACTTTCTTGTAGAGATTATCTAGTCCTTTCTTCACTTCCTTTCCAGGATATTCTTTGATAACTTTACGAAGCTCTTGTTTATTAAATGCAAGTTGATAACTTACTTCTTCCTCTCTTATACCTTGTGCTACTCGAGCTTCAACACCTTCAAAAAAATGCTGAAATAAAATTCAATCAGAAAATTAACATTTAGGACTTATGTGACCTGTTTTTCTTGTATCTTATATTATATTAAGTATCAACAACAAATAAAAATCTTAATGATTTGTAATATTCTCAGCTTAAATAGCTTTTCAAGAAAAAATATTGTGGCAATAATTAATTAAACTGGGCTTTGACTGAAGACAGGCTATTTTTGTCCTTCCACTGGTTTGCAGTTTCTTTAAAAATGACATTTCCTGGCTTCCGGGTTAAGATGGCGGCAGAGTAAGAAGCAGCTCTTAACCTCTCCTGACCGAAACATACAAAACTCCTCAAGGGGACATAAAAACAAGTCCAGACGAACGGAGGAACCCCACAACAGGGCACAGCGTGGAAGGTACGTGGAATCGAGACATTTCCAAGCTACAGAGGGCTCTCATTCAATCGCGGGCTGAGCAACCGCCCCACTCCCACCCCCTCCACACTCATCTATAGCTCCGAACCCAGCTAAAAAGAAATAGGGCAAGTTTGGGGCACCCATCGAGTCATCAGCAGCTCCGGGACCTGTTCCTGAGAGCAGCTAGACTTAGGACCCCTTTAAGTCAAAAAAAGCACGCGAAATCTGACCGCACCGGAGCAGGACGCTGGGCGCAGAGAGTGCCGGCTGAGCAGAGGCGTGGGTGGAGGCAGAACTAAAGCCTAAGTGGGGAACCAGTGCAGACGGGTATACGACTGTGGAAGCAGCGCCCTGAGACTTGTAAAGAAACCTCCAGCAGAGGATCAAGCAAGAGGGCCCACCAGGGGGCTTGACCTTGGAAAAAACCAGAATCCAGACCTCAGGAGCCAATAGATTTGGAACAGACACTGAGCCCGAGGATAAAGCTGAGAAGCTGCTGGGCTAATGATGGCTACTCAGCATCAGGAGGTTCAGAAGAGAAAGAATAATAACAAAAAGAAGAAGTCTTTAACACTCGACAGCTTTTACACAGAGAAAATCCAGACAACCGAGCAAACAGAGGAGGAGAACAAACAAGCATCCGGACCCTCCTCAAATAAGGAAAACTCCTCACAAGCTATGGAAGAGTTCAAAACTGAGATTCTGAGGAAAATGGAAGAGATCTGGCAAGAAAATAACAGTTTAAAAGGTAGAATCTTGCAATTGGAAAGTGAGGCTCAGAAATCAAATGAACTGATAAGCAAATTGAACACCAGAAATGACAAGATTGAAAAGGAAAACCAGTCCCTAAAGGCTAGACTCGAGCAATTAGAAGCTAATGATCTCTCAAGACAACAAGAACAAATAAAACAAAGTCAAAAGACTGAAAAAATAGAAGGAAATATGAAATATCTCAATGAGAGAGTGACGGACCAAGAAAACCGGTCTAGAAGAGACAATTTGAGAATAATTGGTCTTCCAGAAAAACCAGAAATTAATAAAAACCTGGACTCCGTACTAAAAGAAATTATTCAGCAAAATTGCCCTGAAGTCCTACAACAAGAGGGCAATATAGACATCGAAAGGATCCATAGAACACCCACCATATTCGACCCAGAGAAGAAATCGGTTAGAAATATTATTGCCAAATTCAAAAGCTTTCAAGCAAAAGAAAAAATCTTACAAGAAGCCAGAAAGAGACAATTCAAATATCAAGGAGCACCAATCAGGATCACACAGGATCTGG
>NC_058135.1:162339704-162422310 GCF_016433145.1 Gracilinanus agilis
GAAAAACAACTGCTTGAACGCATGGGTTGGGGTGGACATGATTGGGGATGTGGACTCGAAACTACCACACCAATGCAACTACCAACAATTTGGAAATTGGTCTTGATCAAGGACACATGACAAAACTAGTGGAAATGCGCATGGGTAGGGGGGGCGCGGGGGGGGGGTTGAAGGGGAAAGGAGGAGCATGAATCATGTAACCATGTTAAAAATGAATATTAATAAATGTAAAAAAAAATAAAGTGAATTAAATGCTATTTGAATGGAAAAAAAATGACATTTCCTTCTTTGACATGGTCAGCTTTATCTTGATTATATAAGCTACTGACTATATTCATTCAAGTAAAGGAAGGGAAAAAAAAGAATGAATACACAGAGCCTTTGAACTTTTAGTTAACTGTAAGTACAAAGCAAATGTACATTTCTTTCAAAATAGTATAGGATTAAAAAACTTGTTTATAGCACTGTACATACATAATATTTGTGTTTTGGCTCTGAAAAACACTAAAAAGGTACCTACATTTAGTTTTTCAAGAGGTTGTCCTAAAGAATAGATAACATAAGACTGAAGATGATCTGTGTACTTCTGTTTGGCTTCTTTCTTTTCAGCTTCTAGACATGAGATTTTCAAGCGAGAAAGAGTTGCAAAAATATGGTGGAAGTTCTCCATCATCACCACATCCCTTGGAGTCTTCTGGCTTTCATTTGCCACTTTCTCCACTAAAGAATAAAAAGAGTTAAAAGAAAATCAAATGACCCTTTCTCAATTTTCAAAGACCCTTTCAGATGGTAAAAAGACATCAGACACAAAAAATGGAAACACAGACAAGTGCAACTCTTGTGAATTCTAACCATAGTACATTCTAGTAATGCCAACTTTTGATTACTTAGAAATTGAGGATCCAGTTTATCTATTATATGGGGTCTTTTTTTTCTTGCTGCCTATTGGCACTTGTAAAAGAGAAGATGACACTCAAATTGGTCACTTTACCTTCAGTAAAAGATGTAGAAAATATCACGTTGAGATTACGTCTAAGTAAAGTGAGATATGAGGAATTTTTCCTGGTTTAAGCATACATAATGCTAAAAGGAGTTATTTTAAGCTAAATCATTCTCAGGAAGAGATGAACAATCATAAGCTGCCCTCATCTACTTTTTCAAAGGACTCTTTCTACCATTTCCAAATATTTTCCAGATTTCAAATTTCAAGAATTGTATTAACACGTTTTGGTTTTATATCATTTATATTTCCTATGGTGTTGTTCTCCTGTTTCTTGCAGAGAATAATCTCTTATGACAAAGAAAAGGGGGAAAAATCCAACCAATTTAGTAGAACTAAACCAAATATCATATGTTGGGGACTATATGCTTTCTTGTATCTTTTGGGCCAAGTTGAGAAGGTAAGCAAAGCAACTTCGAAAGTAATATGGGGAATTAGAAAACCTTAAGAAAGCAAGCTTTATGTAATAGAGTCACAGTTAAACATTATCATCTTTTTTTCCCCCCATTTTGTTGTATATATGAAAATTTCTTCCTCTTCCTTTTGACATTTAATTGAAAATTTAATTGCAAAATGAAAATGAAAACTCAAAAGCAAAAAAGGGCAGAAAAGCAGTTTTAATTTTGTTTCTAAAAAAATTAACGAGCATTTTCCCCTCCCTCTTACCTTTCCAGTCCTACTACTGAAATAATAAAAAATATTTCTGTTAGTAGCCTATATATCTAGGATATCAAGAAATATCTGCTATAAAGTTTTTCCCTCCAGTGAACTGTTTCCTTTTTCATCTTAGTGGCATTGTGGTCATACAAAAGTTTTTCAATTTCATGTAATCAAAATTATTTACCATATCTTTTGTAATAGTTTCTATATCTCTGGTTTGGTTGAAATTTCATTTCCCAAGTTATAGATCTGTAAGATTCCTGATCTGAATCTTGTCTAATATACACACAAATATGATTTATGTACATATATAATGTATAAATAGTTTTCACATTAAATACCATTCTTTAATACTCAGATTACATACCTGAATATTATGCATTTTTAGTTTTGTGGTATATGGTGGAAGATAAAGGTCTAAACCTAATTTGTGGAAGACTGCTTTCTAATTTTCCCAGAAATTCTCATCAAAATAGGGAGTTCTTATTTTCAAGTTTATCAAACACTGGGTTATGGATCTCCATTATTCCTGATTTTCTTTACCCAGACTTTCCCACTGATCTATTTTTCTACTTTTAGATCAATACTCAATGATATACATTTACTTCCTCTTCACAGAATCAGCCTCCTTGGGTTTTCTCAGCTCTGTTGTGCTCAGGTTGCTTCTAGAATCTGGACTCTATTTTTCTCCTCTTCACTTCTATACTGGAGAAGACTTAGCTTTCTTCAAGGTTTAATTTAGTAATGATCTCCTTCTGAAAACCCTTTGTGATCTTCATGTTTTTTCCTCTCTCCTCAAATTACACCATTGGTAGCTATTTCTCTAACTGTTATACTCCACTGTGGGAATATAAACTAAAGTTTTTTTGTCTTGCATTTGTATGCAATGCTTGGTATACAGTAGTTGTTTAATAAATGTTTATTGAATGAACAATAGCCAAACTTTATTATGCTCACTGATTTAAAAAAAAAACAACCATTAAGCACCTTCTATGTGCCAGGTACAATGCTAAGCCTTCCTTATGTTTCATTGTAACATCTCAAATGCCTAATGGATAGTTTTGAACTTATATTGTCATTTTAGAGAAAGAATGAAAAGGATACAAGTTATCTTGTGGGATCTAGATTTTAAGTGATTCAACTCTTGGCCAAACTTATGTTAATAACTTCTTCTCTAAGTCATTCTTCCAGAAATTCTCACCACTTTCTTTATAACCAAGCCTTCATTCTAAAGAAATATTAGGCTATATAGTACCAAATTTGGCTCAGTCATTGACTTTCCCCCTTGCTCCTTAGTTTTAAAAAAATTCTATAAATTACTATATTCTCTAGGCATTGGGGAATAAAGGTGAGGCCTGGCAAGAATTAGTGACATATTTTTCAGTGGCCTCATTACCTTCAGCTTTGTCCTTTTCCTTTCCTAAAACTGCCTTAATTCTTTCCATGTACAATCTGTGTTTAAATCAATAACCACTCTTTTATGGTACCAATTAACCTAGAAAATTTAGCAGCACTTACAGTTTCTTTCTCTTAAAGTAGTATTATTTTCTAGAGCTGCTGTATTTTTAAAACAACAGTCCTTCAAACTGCATTTGTACATCAGGGAATTTGTTAGATAGCAAAAATTAAGTTTAAAAAAAAAGAAAGAGATGCTAAACTCAGAAATGGGAAGAGGAAAAAATAACATTTTCTATTAATATAAAACTTTATTCTAAGAATGTGGGGGGAAAAAAAAGATCTAACTAGCAATTCTGTTGCCTGGGGGCAAGAACCAGAGAATGTGACTAATGGTTTCTTCAATTAACTTTTCAGGACAAATTCCTTGGACACATTTCTTTTGGAGTAGAGATCTTGGAACACTACCATTTCAGGAAGACATTAATCCTGAAATACTATGCCACAAAGATCCTATGGTGGTCAGAGAGCAAGGTCTGGGAAGGCTATTTTTAAAGAGATTTTTATAAGGGTGGTTCAGAAATATCTGTAATTTCCTATTTTGACTAATTTTTCTTGCTAACTTGGAGCTGAGTTCAGTTGTTTCTATCTGATGAAAGAAAACAAGTTTAATGTTCTCTAAATTTTGGTATATTGTGGACATCATTCCATTTGCTCCATCCTAGTAATATCTCTGTGGGGAAAATTATTATTATTTTGCTGCAATCTATGTTCATTAAAAAAATCATCAAGATGGCTTGGTAGAAAGGTATAGGTAGTTTATAAACATTCTTTAAAAAACATTATCTTTAGATTCTCCTATATAGTCTGTATTGTCTCTACCTTCAAATCCTCTTGATGAAATGTTACCTAAATGCATCATCATCGTATCCATTTTATCTTTTATATCAAGTTATATATATAAGAGGACCCTCTCTTCAAAGAAAATGTTTCACATGAAAAAGGGAGATGCTGCTAAATGACTATGGTCTTCTGGGCACGCAGATAAGAAATAAAATATAAATACTGGAAGTAGGAAATTCAGTCATTTTCATTATTAAAGAATCCAAATTTCTTTGTACTTATTGCTCTATACTGGAATCAGGTTTCTTTTGTTGTTCCTTAAAATTCCTGGAAGCCAAAGAGTTCTATTTTCTTATCCTTTTAAACTTTCTAAAGCAATAAAACAGACAAAAAAGAACCCTTCAACTAAAAACTAGTAACTCGATTTATAAAAATGTAACTCAAGCCTACAGAGTAGAGGCAAGAAGATGTAAAAGCTCCACTAACCTGTACGTGAGGATCTAGGCAGGCCACATTCTGACTTAGAAAAATACATATTAACATTATCTATCTTCTGTGATTTTTAAATTTAATTAAATTTATTTAATTTTAATTTATTTTCTTTAATATTTCCCAATTACATTTTAAATTGGGTCAGACTCACTTGGGAGTATTGCTAGTTGCAATAAGATTGTGTTTAAAAACTTTAATGCAAACTTCAGACATATAAGCCTCCTTTCTATTACCTGAGTTCCTTTAAAAGGCCTGGAAGAATTGCTGGTGCAAACCACCACAATTCAGTTCAGTGATCTGCCGAAGCCTTCAGGCAGCTAGAGCAATCCAGGGAAATCTCCTGAAGAACAAACTCTCTTCTGTGTCTATTCATTACACTAACCCATTTTGCTTACAATACTAACATTGGGTATTCAATAAATATTTGTTGAATCATTCTCGGATGAAGAAATTAAAACCATCTTTAGTCAGATGAAAAAATGATCCAAATCACAATTAATTGGGGGAATGCCAATTAAAACAAGTGGTACAAACTCATTATCTATAAGACTGGTTAATATGACAAAAAAGGAAAATGATAAAAGTTGGAAAGGATGTGATAAAACTGGTACATTAATGCACTGCTACTGGAGCTGTGAACTGATACAGTCATTCTGGTGTGATAATTAGATTAAGTCTACACTGCCCATCTTTAGATTTAATCACCAAAGATGAGAGCACCTCTAATTCCGGGAGGTCCATAACCCACGTGTACTAGAATGGGTGACGAATCAGAATCAACTGACTGCCCCCTAGGCAGTACTATGAGTACTATGTGATTGGACATGCAAATTAGAAGGGAGGAAGAGGAAGTGACGCAAAAGTGACTCCTTTAAAAGGAGAAGGTCCTCAGTCAGCGAGGGTCTTTGGTGGAAGACAGCATCGGGTGAGGACCTCTTCTGGTTGATGGAGGAGTGTTGGAATGCTGAGACTCTGGTGGGACCTCTGACTGCTTCCCTTTGAATTGTCAAATTAGGCTGACTCTCTCTCTCTCCTCCCTTGGTGTTTCTGGAGACTCTACCCTCAGGGAGGCCTCTCTTGCCTCTCTAATTGTAAAAGGCCTTGTGGCTAGAAGCCTTGTTTAATTAACCTCTGTGCTCCTCTGCTGGGCCTCTAACTTCTTACCTGGTCCAGGCCAGAGTTTCTCTCTCTCACTTTCCTTACCTTCAACCTTCCTAATTGTAAATAAACTTTCATAAAAGTCAATTCTGACTTGAGAATATTCTTAATTGAGCATTGATAATAGTTCAATGCTCTGGCAACCACCTTTTAATATATTGAACTCATAAAACCCCTTTCCCCCCTACACTGGCAATTCAGTACCATGCCCTGAAGGCCATCAAACTGTGCATATCCTCTGACCCAACAATACCACTACTAGGTCTATGTCCCAAATAGATTAAAGATAGAGGAAAAGGACTACTTTTACAAAAAATGTTTATGGAAACTTTGGATGGTGGCAAAGAATTGGAAAATGAAGGATTGTCTATCAGTTAGGGAATGGCAGAATAAGTTGCAGTATATGATTGATATGAAATACTATAGTGCCATAAGCAATGAGGAACAAGACAATCACAAAAAAACCTGGGAAGACTTATGCAGAATGATGCAAAGTGAGTAGAACCAGAAGGATGCTATATACACAGTAATAGCAATAATTTATAATGATCATCTGTGAATGAACTATTATCAGCAATACAAGGCTACAGGACAACTGCAATGGATTCATGATGAAAAAGACCATCCACTGCCATATAAAGAACTAATACAGTGTGAATGTAGATTGAAGCATACCATTCTACATTTTCTTTCCTCCATAAATTTTTCTCTAGTGTAAGCGATATGTGTCTTCTTTTATAACATGAGGAACATGGAAATATATACTGTATGATAAGACATGTATAACAAGTATCATATCTGCCATCTTGGGGAGGGGGGTGAGTGGGAAAGAGGGAAAGAACATGGATAATGAAATTTCAGAAAAAGATGATTAAAAACTGTATTGAAAAAACGTATGTAAAAAAAGAGAAAAATTGTTGAACCCTGAATGAATGAATGAATATAGGTTCTTTCTTTCTTTTTTTCTTTCTTTCTTTTTTATCCTTATGTTCCAACTTAGAATCAAAACTAACTATTGGTTCCAAGGCAGAAGAGGAGGAAGGGCTAAGCAATTGGAGTTAGTTAACTTGCCCCAGGTCACACTGCAAGGAAGTGACTGAGGCTAGATTTGAACCCAAGACCTTCTCATTTCCAAGCCTGGCTTTCTATCCATTGAGATACCTACCTGCCCCAAATATAGGTTCTTAAAAATGCTTCTGCATAACTGCATAGATTTTACATATGTATATGTACATACAGACACAACTTTTGCTTTTTGGAATTTGGAAGCATTTTCATTGGACAATTCACTGAAAAAACAGGATTCAAAATACAAATCAAAACTTTTCTTTAAATTATCACAAAATTAGCCAAAAAAGATGGTAAAATGACTGAAAAATTACTATTAAAACTTACCATTAACAAAGACTCCTCTTATAAGCTTTATGTAAGCTTTATCTAGATCTCCACGACGCTCTGCATTTTTGAAGATTGATTCAGCAAGTCCTGCAAATTCTTCAAATTCAGCAACAAATGGAAGAATCCCCACTTTGCTTTTCTTAGAGATCTTTACTTCTTCCATCTGCCTTATCTGGTTACTCTAAAGATAGGCAGAAAGTAAGGCAATATAATACACTAATAATAAGAAAAATAAGAAAAGAAATAAAAACAAGTAGCAACTACTTATAGTATATGCAGAGATGGTAATATATTTTTGATTCTAATTAAGTGGATATGAACAATTATAGCAAAAACAATAAAAGACTTCATAAAGTTCTCTAAAACAAGCCTCTTTTAAAAAGCAAATTAATGAAATTTGTCTTGGGGACCTAAGCAGTAAAGTACTAGTGAAAAGGGCACTATGAGAATTATTTACTATTTTATATTATTTTTGGTATGATGTTCCCTTTTTATATAGACACACATAACCAATATTTGACTTTATCTGAAAAAAAAAATTCCTTGAAATCAAGCAATCATTTAGATTCTTTCTGGAGATTTTAGATACAAAGTCAAAAGGTTAGAGTTTGAATATACTCACTCTCACATTAATCTACCCAATATGGGGTCTAAATCTTAGCAATTTTTCCTCTGGCAAAGGAAAAGAATAGTGTTTATACAATTACACACACACACACACACACACACACACACACACACACACACACACACACACACACACACAACTGCATTCGTAACAAAATGTCTTAGAAACTTCACAACAAAAAGTTCTCATGTGCCTGTTTCTGGTTGATGACTTCAGCACCCACCACCCATGGGATTAAAGGGTTTCTCCTCTTTCAATATCAACCTTGGGAAGAAAACTCCAATTCTATATACTTATTTCACACTCTTTCTCCACACTGAGTCACCCAAATCATAATTTTTGGTGATTCCAGGAGTAAAATTTACTTAACTACTGTATATCTAGGTACTTTTGATAGTTTGTACTAGCTGATTTAAAAAAAAAAATCACACTTTGTTTTGCAAAGTGGCTTCCACACAATCTGGGAAATAGGTAGTAAAATATCAATGTGTCTCCAGATTCCTCATACTGTAGGGCACAGGGACAAAGAATCCAGATTATTTAGGTCTACTACTTTTTTTTTTAACCCTTACTTCTTGTCTTAGAAATAGCTCTAAAACAGAAAAGTAAGGGCTAGGCAAATGGGGTTAAGAGGCTTGCCCAAGGAATACACAATTAGGAAATGTCTGAGACTTAGATTTGAACCCAGGTCCTCCTGACTCCAGGCCTGGCACTTTATATCCTCTGTACCTTCTAGTTGCCCCTCAGACCTAACATCTAATTTTTATATTACCTTACCAAATTTCACCAACCTTGATTTCTAAGGATAGTGGGAATTCTTTGGCTGGGTTCCAAGAATAATTTTTGAATTAGACTTCTAACTGCTCTATCTGCAGTTGTCTGTTTACTGTACTAGTTGTCTACAGTTCTACAACTGTGGATTCCACGACTGTAGCCACATGAAGTCTATGCCTAGGCCTTAAACTTGGGTCCAGTTCTATTAGGGTTCTTGCTCTAGATTTAATTCTGCCCCTTGTCCAATTTTGTCTTTTTGTTGTTGTTGTTATTGGTTTAAACATCTTTTCCTAGAATCTTATTTCTCTCTGGCCCCATCCTTGTTTTCTGTAGTCTCTATGTTAATTATGAACTTGCAAAAAAAAAAAAAAAAAAGCAGGGAGACTCTGGAGCAGAGACTGCTCTTCTTTCTAGGTATTCTGAGCAAAGTAGTTTACACATAGCAGGAACTTAATGTTTTTAAAATGAATTTAAGATCACTCATCCTAGGCAAATAGAGGTATGCTTAGAACACAAATATAATTGGAGAAGTTTTTTATTACTGCATCCTCTTGGAATTAATTCCATTTCTGTTAGTAGTAATTTTGAAGAAACTGAGTTATTCACAAGAGATAAAACACATAGGAAACTTCTAATTTAACCTGCAATATTAATTTCTGAACAAAATGAAATGCTACCATCACTATTTCTCAGACACTAACAGTCAAAAGGAATTTCTTTTTGTGTTGGAGGGGGAGAAGAGAGGAATGGAGGAGAAAGTAAGGAATACTGAAAAATTAGGGAGCACACAAAAGAAAGAAATCAATCATTTCTTGGAATCTTATTCCATGTTTTAAAAGGATTTGAGAAATAGCAAGAGTCAGACAGTATAAGCTATAGAAACAAAAATCCTAGGTGGGCAGGTAGAACAGAATATTTTTCAAATGCAGATCTGATATATTCAGATACTCAACGAGGGGAGGCACTAGTTGTAGGGGGAAAAGCACTAATTTTGGAGACAGAAAGCCTGGGTTTAAATCTTGGCTTTGCTGATTATTCACTACTAGCATTATTGTTGGGCAAGTTTCTCAACTTCTGGGAAACTTTTCTCATCTGGAAAATGAGGATGTTGAACCAGATGTGAATCCTATATAGCTCTAAATCCTATATTTTGAAAATATATTTTGTGTTCATGTAATTTATTCCCACCCCAACATCCCCTAAGTAACTGAAGGCAACTAGGTGGTGCAGTGGATAGAGTGCTAAGTCTAGAGTCAGGAAGACTCAAGTTCAAATCCAGCCTCAGAAACTTACTAGCTATGTGACCCTGGGCAAATCATTTGACTTCTATTTGGTTCAGTTTCCTCACCTCTAAAATGAAAATAATAATAGCACCAACATCCACTGGTGGTTGTGAGGATCTAATGAGATAATATTTGTAAAGTGTTGTAGCACTGTGCTGGTCATGTAGTAGGTGCTATATAAATGTCTATTCCCTTCCTTTTCCTATGTGGTTAAAGGTAATTTGTGAATCGACAATATAGATCCATTAGAATAATATAAGAGAAACAAACAAAAATAATTAATCTTAATGAGGGTCTTGAAGAGGGATATTGCATTCTAAAATTATATTTTGTTGGTAAATGCAATTAATTAGTCGTCACATTTTTGGAAGCTCATTAAGCACTGTAATTTTATAAACCAACTTTTTTATATTTGAGATGATTATCTAGTTTGTGGCTCTAGGCCCTTTCTTACTTCTGCTTTTCTCTTTGCCTTCTGGATTTCCATACATTGTTACTGCTTCTGGACAGGTAAAATAAAAGAAAATGCATCTAGTAAAATAATTTAGTGGGGAGTAGGCTAAAACTGAAATTGTTAATTTAAATGAAATTTACAAAACTAGACATGAATTTCAACCAACTTCATGTTTGTCCAAGCTTCTATTACAAAGGTTAATCAAGATATTAAATATCTAAGTAATTTCACTTATTCTTTTTTTAAAATTCATAATACTGCTATCCAAACAAGAAAGGTACTGATTACATAAAATACCAAACATTTTTGAGGAAAAATATATCTAAAGACCAGAAAAAAATACATTCACATAATAACCTTGACAACTGACTTTTTACCTAAGGATTTCTAAACAATAAATAGCATCCTTCTAGAGACATTTGACTAACGACTTGATAGATATGGAGTTCTTCAAGGCAAGACCAGCAATGTAAGTTTTGGTGGGTCTTATCAACCCAGAAATTAGGGTATATAGGACAAGTGAAGGATTTTTATTATTATTATTATTATTATTAAAACCCCCACCTTCCATCTTAGAAACAATATTGTGTATTGGTTCCAAGGCAGAAAGTGGTAAAGGCTAAGCAATGGGGGTTAAGGGACTTGTCCAGAGCCACACAGCCAGGAAGTGTCTGAGACCTGCTTTGAAGCCAGGAGTTCCGGTCTCTGAGCCTGGCTCTCAATCCACTGAGCCACCCAACTGCCCCCTAAGTGAAGGGTTATTATCTGAGGGCTATCCTAGCCAAATTCACATAAACCTATAAAGTTGATTCCCTATGTAATCAATTTGAAAAATATTCATCCTACTTAACTACTGCATGAATATAATTTCTATGAATATAATGATGAAATTTCAGTGAATATAATTTCTAACTATATATTAATTTCTAAATTTGATAGGTGCGATAGGTGCAACTACTCTGAACCCATCTCATTCTATTTTTTGGAATTCAAATCAGGGGATGGTAAGGATGTTGGCCATCCAGGTTCACTGAATGTCCCTACTATTGATTTAAAGAATTTGGAAAAATAAGAAGCAGTTCCTTCTTTCAAAAAGGTTGGCAGTATCTGAATTCATTTGATTATTTATGATTACTTAAATTTAAGGAATAAAAAACTCACAATGCATTTGTCAAAGTTCCTTTTTACAGTCACCAAAACATTTCCTAAAGTGGTACTGAGAAAGGAAGCAGGATCGACATTTTGTGCAGTCCATACATGATGACTCATTTTGACTAACATGTAGAGGGAGTTAAAGCTGTCAATCTTGTCTCCTAATGCAATCAGATTGTTCAGTTCTGGCTCAATGCAGCGAAATATTTTAATCATCATTTGGCGGATCATATCTTTCCTGTTAGAGAACATAAAAAGCACAGAAAATTTAGCACAAATTTCATAATAATTCCTTCCTAATTCTACTAAACTGTAGTCAGATTAAATGGTGAAAATTATTTCAAATTTACTAATTCCCAAATTTGAATAACAAATATTTTAATTTTTTCCAGTTTACAAATATTTTATTAAGCTTGATCACTTGAAATAATTTTTGTTTTTTTCCCCTTAAATCCTGACTTTCCATTTTAGAATTAATACTGTGTTCCTAGGCAGAAAAACAGTAAGGGCTCTGCAACAGAGGTTAAGTGATTTGCCTAGGGTCACAAAGCTAGGAAGTATCTGAGGGAGGATCTAAACCCAGGACCTCTTGTATCTAGGCCTGACTCTCAATCCACTGAACCACCCAGTCAATCTCATTTTGAAAGAATTTTATAGCATTTATACACCTAGGCTCTGAAAGCTGCTAAACAAATACATGCTGAGAAACTGAATGCTTTCCAAAGACTATTTTACTCATAGCATAGCAAATCATGTCAGAATTAATGACATCTATGTGTTCATGAAGCAAAAAGTTATATAGTAGGTCCAAATTTCATAAAATTTAAACAAAATACAAAATTCAAAATTTAAGTTAAGTTTCTTTGTATATAAAAAGTAAATACCATTTTAAGCTTACCAACCCACAGAAACAGATTTGGGCGGAATTTGTCCTACTTGCCATTTTACTGACCCTGCACACCAATGAATTCACAGGATTGCTCCCTAGCTCTACAACAAGTAAAGAATTCAAGGAACCCAGAAGCTGCTGCTATGCTATGTCTGGAGACTTTCAATTCAATAACAATCATAATAAAGTATTTGAGAGTATCATTCTAACTATAAGCCCAAATATAAATAATGATATCTGATGATTATAAGCACAATGTTTTAATTTTTATTTCTTTTCATTATGGGAATTAAATAAAATCTTTTACTTCATGGCAAACTACAATTTTGTTCTCTAAAATAAAAAATAAAATTTACACATACTCAGATGATATAGACTGTAGTACACCAGAATTATACTGCCGTGATAACATTCCTCCATCCACATCTTCTGTTTCAGTCTACAAAAATTTAGTTATTTTACATATACCATTAGACAATGAAGATAATGTCCATTTAATCTAATTTATAAATCAAATAATCTGTTCATAGATGTATCAAATATATTAAGAAACCTGCTCATTTTGAAAATGTGTCTTTTAAAACATTAGTACCTGATGCAGAGTGAAATAAGTAGAAGCAGGAAAATGCTGTACAGAGTAACAACAATATTGTGGAATGATCAGCTGTGATAGATTGAGCTTCTCTCAGTAATACAATGATCCAGGATAATTCTGAGGGACAAAGAATGCTAACTTCTCCAGAGAACTGGTAGAATCAGAATGCAGATGAAAGCATATGATTTTTCAATTGTTTATTTGGGTTTATGTTTTGGGGTTTTGGTTTTGTAAGATTACTTTCTCACTGGTAAAAATGAACAATATGGAAAAAATTAAATGAAAATTAGTACCTATAAGTAATATATTACAAAACCATTAGATCTTTAAAGAGTACTATTAACAGACTGCACATTCATAATTTATATTTTATGTTTCAAGATGCTGCCTGGTACTTAGATTTTATCTAAAAATCTATACTTAGATTTTAACTAAGAATAATTTAAGGAAAAAATAACCAACTACCATTAAAAATCAGCAGAAATCTGGACTATGTAAAATAATAACTAGGTTTTTTTTTACTGTACTACCATAGTATTAAGAATGTTACTATTTAAAATCCAAAAAAGAATTTCTACTAAACATATTTAAAAAATCTGTATTATCACAGAAAGATATCAGTGTATAGGAAAAAGAGTATTAGACCTGGTATCAAGAGACCTAGGTCCAAATCTACTCAACAGCAAGTCACTGACCTCTGTTTTATTTTTCTCATCTGTAAAATGGGGTTAAAATACTTATATTGTCTATTTCACCAGGTTATTGTGATGACGAATTGAAGTAAAATGTGAAGAATACTTTGTAACTCTAAAAGTGCTACAATGTGAACTCTAATTAATCTTTTTCATCTAGGTAACAGTAGTAGAAAGACTTTTGTTCAAGGAGACACATTTCTAAGAGAGACCTGAGGCTGCAGGGTGCCAAAGGTATGAGGGAATTTGGGTTTCTGGTAACTCAAAGATTGGGTGCTGTGTGTTTATTTCACTCTGTTTCACCATGACTCCTCTGGGTATCTTTATTCCCTTCTGTACAATTCTTACAATCATCATGCTAGGTGAGTGAGGTTATTACACAATTTGCAGATGAGAATGCCGGGTTATTAAATGACCTAGCTAGTGTGAGTGCTTGTTAGCCACATAGCCAGAACTTGAATTTGATCCCCTGATTTTTCATTCTGTCCCAGCAAAGTATCTTATACCATCCATTAATATATCTTGCAAATAATAATTTTTATTTTAAGTACAGCTGAATTTAAATGGATATTTTATAATATTTATCTATAAAGTAAATTGAAAGCATTTTCTTACTAATCTGAAAAATTTGGGGGTGTGACACATTTCAGAAAAAACTGATTCAGGTCCTGCAATTCCTATTTATTCATTTTTTATCATTTTGTAAAACCACACAAATTGGACAAAATTATACATATCGTTTGAAATTGTATTTCACATTGGTCGGGCAGTTATACATAAACTCATATCAAACATTTAACAACATTTCATATAACCAAACTAAATATGAGCCATACCATAGTTCCAGGAATGTTTTGATGTTGCTGCAGTTTGAAAAATTTACTTATGAAGTCTTGTTCTGCTAGACATAGGGGTTCTAATTCACTTAGAACCTGTTCAAAGATCTAAAGAAAAACAAGATAATCAATGAAAGCACTGTATCAACTTCAAGAACATAAAAAACCCCAAACTTTTAAGCAGCAAATTAGCCAGTAAGATTGTCGATATTCTTGAATGTGATAGCCACCCCCATCATCAAAAAAGGGAAACTTGTTTTTTAGATTACAAGCTACAAATACTCTGCGTACGTATACATGTTCTACATGTATGTAATACAGGTATTTCGGTCTGGACCTATAATTTCAATGGTGAAATAGTTTCTACTGAGGAAACTCCCTCTATCAGTTAAGAAAGATGATTTTGCACATGATGGTCTATTCCAGAGAACTGACTGTAGAACTGAGAGGTCAGGTTATTTGCCCAAGATTCCGAAGGTGGGGCTAGACCCCAGGGCCTCCTGAATTTGAGGCCAACTCCCAATCTGTTATGCTGGGTGCAGTATGCTGCTTCTCTCATGTCCTCCTTCTCTGCCTCTTTTATCTCTTCCTTTCCCACCATCTCTCTCTCAATTGACACATATACACATGTATACATTCCACTTTTAATATAATGTACACATGAAAAATAATATTTTGTGCCTGAATTTTGAGGTAAACTTATACCAAAGGACAGCATTTCATGTGAAATTTATAAAAAAAAATCAATATTTCTTTTACCTTATCAAACTTGGTTCTGTCAGCTACATCAAGATCTGAGGCAGACATGTTTCCCATATCCAACAAAGAAGATGACTGAGATCGACGACTCCCAGAACTCTGAACACTAAGTTTATTTAGGCTAGATGTAGATCCAGTCAATTTCCCAGAACTTCCATGAAGACCTATGAAATAAGAAATAATGAAACTATGAAAGGGAATGGCCTACATTGGAAAAGAAGTGTAGCATAAACCAAGGCTACTACTCTGGGGTCCTGGTTCTTCAAAAGTTACCTGCCATACCTAGTGATGCATAGTTTTTCCTTTTTATGAGCAAGGGCCATGTCAAAAATTATTTTGTTGTTGTTGTATTTCAAAATGCTTGCTTCTAATTCTTATTTCCAGTCATGTCAGAAACTGAGGAGTATGCTACTTCAAGAAGATTAACCTGGCAGTACACTGCCTGGTAGTACACCAAATTGTCTTTGCATGAGGCAGCTCAAGGCTTTAAAAGTACAAAACTGAGAATGAAGAGCATTTACTAGTCTCTGTAGCTGACACAATCTTTATTACTTTTGGAGAATACAAGCAATCTTACTGTCACTCCCTTCCATATTATATCCATATGCCTTATTCTAAAAATAGAATTCTGATTTCGACATAAAGTAAGGACAATGATTAAATGAAATTCTTCAAAGGCTGAGAACATACTTAAAACATTTTATTTTTAAAATAAAATAAAATATTTATAAATGTTATTAACTATACTATGGACGACCCCAGTTTTTGGCTGTTAAGCATAACCATAATAAAGATATATAGTAAATATCCAAGGAGAGAATGGTAATAAGGTGGCCAGATGATAAATCCCTCTTCTATCAATAAAAATTCAATTAAGCAAAAAAAAAAAGGAGAAAGTGATGTTTTCATATGTGGGGGTAGGGGGGAAATAGGCCACAGATAAATCATTCTTCTTGGATATTTTTCATTTAACTGGTTTGGGTCGGGGGAAAAGAGAGAAATAGAGGAAAAAATTAAATGAAAATCTTATCTCTACTATGAAATATTTGGCCCCAACCATAAAACTTAAGTTCTATTGCGTCAAACCTGCAAACAGAAATATCAGTTAGTCTTTTTGCATATATCTGACATAACGGTTTATTACATGACAAATAAGCTTAACTACATTGCATATTCTTGGCCTCATCACTTCTCTGATTTCAGATTTCTTTAACAGATACCTTACAACTTAGAATAATCCATAGTGCTGGTGTTAACATTTTCATGACATATAACTAATTTCTACACATAAACAAACATGCAATGAGAATACCTGCTGATGCACTAATCATACTCACTCTCTGTTTCTTGTTTGACAGCACTTTCTTTTCGAGGCAGTGTAGCTGGGATGGATTAGGTTGCAAGCATCAAAGACAAAGACAAGTTAATAAACTGCATTTCACACAAAACATGCACAAGAGGAAGTTAAGCTCTAGTTTGAAAGACACATGCAAAGAACTATGAGAATCAGATAACTACAGTTGCAAACACAGGTTTAGTTGTCAACTATTGTTCTAGAAATTATATGTGAGAAAGTTCTACAAATATAACCCATTCTTTTAAATATTTTTATTCAAATGCAGGATACAAAATATTTGTTTAAAATTTAAAAACTGTTTTATGATGAAATATAAATATGCATATTTAACATATTGAAATATTTATCAAAGTAGTGTACTTAAATTTAGATATTTGAACAAATGTCAATTATGAAGAGTTGTTCATTTAAATCATTTAGTACAGTGGAAATCTATGATAAAAAGTAGTTCATTATACTACAGATAGAGACATATTCTCTATTTGACAGAAAAGCTCAACTTATAAGCCAAATACTTTGTGAAACAGAGTTCAATATTCATTGTTAATGATGGCTCCTGAAACTTCTTTCCACTATGCTAAATGGTTTTCTCTTTTGCCAAAAATATAACCACATGAAGAGGGCTTCAAACTGAATCTCTTAGTACTCAGTTTCATGAAACTTAATGAAGGCTTTATAAAATTATCAGGGAAAATTTATTTCTAGTCTATAATCCCTTAGTCCTAAATAGAAGCTGCTCTTTGATTGTTTGTGAGTAAAGGTATTATACTAAGCTTCTTTGGATTATTTGGCATTTAAATTTTTTTTCTTTTTATTTATTTTAATTAGAGATGATCTTGTAAAATATTTTGACCTGAGAAAATAATTTAATGTAAGAGGTCAAGTAAGAAAGCAAGGAAAAGAACCACAAAATGAAACAGAAAATAAAAATCTTTCTAATTTGGATATAACCTAAATAAAACTATAACTTTATAAAAATATGAGGGAAGATAATAAATATTGGGTTAATGCGCATCTACCTGGGAAATGTTGCTGTAAGGAGTCAACTACTTGTCTGTAGAGTACTTTCTGCAATACTGGAGTAGTGTTACTGTGCTATATTTTGTAGTTCCTGATTAAAGCATAAAATGCCAGGCGGTTCTCTCTTCTAAGAATCAAAGCACTATAACTATTAGGGACGGATGACATGGTAATCAAAATTATCAGAAAAATCTTTGGGCTCACAAATGTTTTTGTTACCTATGGATCTTACCAATAAGCTTAATGTATATCATAATGAAAGGGTTTTAATTCAATTAAGTCATCTTTTTATCCCTCTGCAAGAATCTTTAGCTAGAATTTGCGATGTTTTTGACTCTTTTGTCCTCTCAGAGAACTTTTTGAATTTTTTGCCCTTTTGTAGAAATACCTTTTGAAATCAATAGGAACTCTTAGTATGAAGAAGAGATGTAAGGTTTAAAAAAAGTAGCTCATTATTTTGTTTCTTATATAGTTAAGTGAAATAAAAACCCCTATTAAGATTTAAGGAGAAAAATAATAAGTAACTTTTTGTGGTTTTTAATTTTTGCTCCTAAATTAGAGTTGGGAAATACAAATAAAAACAACAAAATATCACTTATGAAAAACAATTCTGAGGATTTCAAAATAGAGTTGCTGTTCAAAGAAGGACAATATTGGGAGATGGTATATGTAAATCTCATATATGGATGAACTATAGTTCTGTGCTAGTTATTTTTCATTTCTTTTGAAATTAAACTAAGCAGACTATAGATATTTGCACCAAGTGACTAAGAATAGATTTCTTGACATGAAAAGCAGAAATTCCTGACTATAACTCTTTTGGAATATATGGCTACTCCTATTTTCTCCATCAGTATGTGGTACCATGAAAATGTCCTAAGCAAGAGTTTAACTGCATTTAAAACTTGAATAAAATGGAAGAGATCTTTTAAAATATATAAAAGGCAATAATTATACTTATTATCAAATCCAAATTAATTCAGTAATTACTTGCCAAATAATTATTTCGCTCCTAACTATAACATACACTTCTCTCCTTAAATGTTTAAGTCCAATTTTAGTTAGAACTTGGTAAATCATTTGGATGTAAGTTAAAAATTAGGTTTAAAATACTAAAAAACTAAGGTGAACCAAATTGCTTTTTATAATCCAAGTTTTATATAGAGAATTTTTTCTTTTAATAACTGATTATGCCTTCATCATATTAGGTAACAGAAATAAGAGAAAGATATAATTTGATACTCTTTTAAATGTAAGACTACCCTGGAAATTATACTATGTTGATATTCTTTTATCTTTTTAACAAACCCATTTAAGAATATCCTTAGGAAAAGTTTTAGAAAGTAAAAATTAGGTATTTTAAAAAGTTTCTATCTACTTTACTTTAAGTTTAACAATTTAAAAATATTACTGCAACCCCTGAATTAAACAATTTTAATTCCAAAAAGCTCATAGTATTTCACTTTTATTTTTCCTTGACTTTGATAGAAATCTTATATTTAGCAATCCAAAAGAAAATAAATTATACCACTGGGATTAACCCATAAGGATTGCTTGAAAGATATATTTTGTATTTTATCATTTTTTTATGCATCAGAGTTCTTTTCCCCCAAATAAAATTATTCACTAACAAAGGGTGACAAATATACTTGATGACAACAATCAGACAAATAACTGTTCAAATCATAACTTCTTCACTCAGAAAAAAGCATCACAAGTCAATGGTGAAAACATTAACTGGGAAATAAACACATTGCTATTTTGAAACAGTTAACCTTTAGGATGAGTTAGCATTTGTGTTTTCCAAAGCCAATTGTCCCCAAGCTGTCCTAAAGAACACACACACTCGTACTATATTCTTATTAGAGCACCATATATTTATATGATAAGTGTGCTGGAATGAATGGGATATTCTGTGGCAAACAAAATCATATGTTTGAACCAGTATATCCAATTCTTAGAACTACATGTTCAATTCACGCTGCATTTTTTTTCTTAGAATAGTAAATGGCAAAACAACTTTGTGGTTTTTTTTTTTTTTTAAAAAAAGGTAGATTTTTTTCTAACACTTTAAAATGGTCTATTATAAAATAGTCATTTTCACATTGCTGGGATTTTTCAATTTTAAAAAAAGGGTTCCTAATTATCAAAGTTGCTTAGGACACAGGCTTCTTTCAACAAACAAATGTTAAACTCATTAATCTAAAGGGGAGTTATGCAGACACAATGAGAACATTCATAGCCATTTAAGGCTAAATCTTGACTTCAATAGGCACATAACTCCTTCCAAGGGGAGCTCCAGGAATGGGTACATGCAAGAGCAGAATGTGGCCTTAGCAGATAAATAACTTTTTTCACAACCTGATACTTTTTCTAGCTAACTTTTCAAGTAATTTTGTAACCACAGTTTCCATTTAAAGACATTTTGAAATTATACATACTAATAGGGATTTTTACATCCCCAAAAGAAGGAAAGAGAAGCTATATTGTTAGAAGAGATATATCTTGGCATGTGTTTTTAGTTCCTTGAAAAATATCCCTTTAGAAACTTTAATTTAGTCTTAGGAAATTCTCAGGAAAATAGGTAGACAGAAGAAAATTTCTCCATTTACCAATAATAGCAATAGGTTAAGGAACTTTGTAGAAGTGATGCAAAGAAAGGCAGTTAGGAATTCATGAATTGATATTGAGACTCCTTATTTCTCAATATTTTTTTCAGGATAGATACCTAATTTCAACTTACATACTTGAACATATTCTAGCATTCATAATATCATTTCTGTACAATTAATACCAACAACTGACAATTGTTTTTTTATAATATATATAACAATTTAGCAACCTACTTTTTCATTTCTACCTACTATTTGAACCCTGCTTACTTCAGGTTCCTTAAAAAAATTCAGTAATTATTGTCCCAATCAAAAGTATAAAATTGAAAAAGACCATTGAAATGGGGCCTCTTTGCTTACCAAACTTCTTGCTTTCTTTAGTGGTGCCTGTCATCTTGATCTTTGCAACTTCAAAGAAATCTTTTATTTCTCTTTCATATAACCTCGATAAATAATCCATGTAATTCTTAAATAAAAAGAGAACACATTATTTTAACATAACACAAACAAATTCAACAATACAAATCAGAAAAACTAGTAAAAAAAGGTATCAAAAGACACCAACAACTTTGATTTAAAGGTATAATTATCTGAAGTTTTATCTAATGTTTCCACAAACTAGTATTTCCCAAAGTGTTCTACAGGACAATTTTTAAGCTAGTGAGCTATCTAGGAGGAGTTGACTCTTCTGTCTCATAGATCCCTCCTTACCTGCCATCCCATCTAGGTTTGCAGAAAGCAACATCCAAGGCACAACCCAGAGCAATAGTCCTCATCCTCCATTCCTGACCATTTCCATTGTGGTTTCATTTATTTTTTTTAAACCTTTATCTTCTGTCTTTAGGCAGAATAGTGGTAAGGGCTATGTAATGAGAGTTAAGTGACTTGCCTATGATCACAAAGCTAGGAAGAAGTATCTAAGACCAGATCTAACCCCAGGACCTCCCATCTCTATACCTTACTCTCCTGAGTCACCTGGCTGCCCTTGTGGTTTATTTTTCACTAACACTGGTCCTTAGTTAAAGTGGTAACTCGGATTCTGATTGACATACTTGTTTCTTTTCCAAGGTCCCTCCTACCAGTGGCTTTCATTGTGGAGCTTTGTTTTAATGAATTCTATTCAATCTCCATGGCCAAATTAGTTGGGGTCTACAAAATGTTATACAATAAGTTATTTTAAATCTAATACTAATGAACTGTCTCTTAGTAGAAATCATTACTAAATGAGATTTAACTTGTTCATATAAAATTAATTCATTCTCGCTTTAGTTTAAATGCCTCTACCCTTTTCCATACAATATTTTATTTTTCACTTACTCAAAGTTACACAAAAATATTATGTGCTCTCAGAGCAATCCTTTAACTATGAGTAGGAGGTCACAAATTCTTCCATTAAGGGTTAAGCCAAGTGCCAAAGATTATATTTAACAGATTCATATTCGGAGAATTGCAGTGGCCAGATTTTTAAAATATTATTATGGGGATTTTTTGTTAACTTCAACTTATTTTATCTGGCATTATACATCTTTGATAAAGTAAAGATGAAGCAAATAGTTGCATAAATTTTTTGTTAATTTTCATCATAATTTCAAAGATGTGTTCCTACAGTAAATATATAACTCAAACATGTGATTAAAATGTTAATGCAACCTCAAGGAGCATGCTGCCTTTCTCAATGTACATTTTATATCAATAATCATTATATGACTCCTATAGAATTCTAATTTTCCGAAAGAAATGAATGAAATGAACACTCTACGTGATATTTGTATATACTGCAAGTATACCTGCACCATATTACACCAAAAAAAATAACACTAGTTCCTATTTCATTGAGAGGTCTCATTTCCCATTGGGACTTAACTGCTCTAGTAATCATAGCAGTTAGCATTTCTTCAAGTTTATAAGACAACTCCATGAGTTTTAAGAGAATGATAAATATGTGAGTATTTGTCAAATGCTTAATTATAACTTTGTTTTCAAGGGACTTAGACCTATTATTATTTACTACTGGGCATAAATGATGACTCACTTTAGCAACTTAAGTATTCATTAACACAATTAGCCTAACTGCTAAGTCCATTAATTTTTAAAATATATTTTTGCCCTAGTTTTATAGTTGGTCATCTGCACCTTGTCTGAAGTGGCAGAGAAATCAACTTAAATTGGACCAATATCATTATTTATTAAATAAATAATAATGGTAATTCATGTGCACATATTGCTTTAAAGTTTACAAGGCACTTTTTTCATAATAACATTATCACGCAGATATTACAAGCATTTTATTAACCCCAATTCCGTTCCTTACAGATGAGAAAACTGAGGCCAACAATGATTAAATAACTTGCCCTAAGTCACGTGGCTAGTAAGTGTAAAAACCAGGACTCCACCTTAGGTCTACTGACTAGTACTCTTCCTACTAAATCAAATGCTCAAGAAGCATATACAAGCAACATGACTATTTGACATCTTAAAAAAATAATAGTGAAACAAGTTGGATATATAAATTAAGGCTGGAGGAAGCCTCTTTGAAATAATGTAATTTCATGCTGACAATCAAGCTAAAAAATTAGAAGATGATGGTCATTTTCCAACTAGGCAAAAATGAGATTTTTCAATCTGACACATACTTAGAACCACAAAATCTTAATAGGGTTGTGGCCTTGGGCAAGAATTGATCCATTCAAAACATAATAGTGCTCATTATGAAGTTCCACAAGTTCTAATTCTAAACAATAAAAATCTGGGCCTTGCTCAGATAAGGATGCATATGCAATCATGATAGTAGCCAAATAGAGCTAAATAGCCATTATCATATCTTCTGAAGGAACACTGGTTCCTTATTTTTCCCCATTACTTAGCAAAAATTTAGTGACCTAAGTTAGATTATACTCTAAAATATTTAGTTCATCAAGAGCTCAAACCATAAGATCAAATTGCATTCCTGGGAATACATAAATTTTATTGTAAAGAATATTAATACTGTTAGAAACATATTCTGAGCATAGAATGAGCCAAAAACATCTATAGGTTGGCTAAATACTTCCACTTCACTTAAAATTACATTAATAAATATTGCACTACATATGATAAAAGAACAATAATGCTGAAAACACAACTAAGCAAAAAGCTTTATTGATTACTTATTTGAATATTTACTAGGGGAAAAATCATGTGTTACAACAAAACTTGTTTACATTTAATGTAAATTTACATTTATTTTAAATATTAGTCTTCATAAAAATTTAAAAGGCAAAGAATTATGGTAATTAAAATATTTTACTTCAGGTATCAGGTATTCCAAACAAGAATCCAGTATAGTGTTAAGAGATTCAGTAGAGTTCCACAGATTTAAATAGCTAATTGTGGTGAAAATAATTTTAATTCAATCATAGCAAATGTATGTAAAAATCAAGATATGAAAGATAACAAAATAGTTGTTTCTGGGATTACAATTTTGCCAGAGCTAGTCAGGTGTGTAAATAGAATTAGCCAGATCCCATTAATAGTCAAAAATCTACTCAACCCAGGCGTGCTAATGATGTCACTCCCACCTCCCTTAGTGGGGAGGGGAGCCGAGTTACCCACACGTGACAATAAGTAACAAATCAAGAATAAGGGGCAGTCCAAATCAATGTAGAAACTGCCATTTGTCCATTTGAATTAGAGGTGGACCACAGGAAGTGATGAAAGACACATTCTCTTTAAGTAAGTGAGTGAACTTCCTGTGGGGGCAGTTGCCGTCTGGAACTGGAGGAAGAAGCATCTCCTGAGACCACAGACAGATTACGCTCTATATTGTCACGTGGGTAAGTTAGGCTGGCTTCCTTGGCCTAGCTGGGCCAATTCTAAACTCTGCCTATCTGGCTGTTGGGCCCTGTGGCTTACAGCTTCATTTATTTAGCCTTCTAACCTCCTTTTTCTCTTTATCCCTACTTTTACCTACCTGATTGTAAATAAACTCTTCAACCCGATGCTGACTTGGGTCTGATTTAATTACGGAATCAACCTAATTGTTGATTCCTGGCGGCCACATATTTTAATATATATCTATAATAACTAAATTTTTATTCCTTACACAGGTTACATTAAGATAGTGACTCCTGTTTTCCTTCACCTCTTTTTTGGAAACAGAAGGAATCCTATTCCTTGGAAGGCAGCAAGTTACCCAGTGTAACACTAGAGTCAGAGGATCTGGAATCAAATCTGCCTCTGATGTTTACTTCAGGCAAGACTGAGGGCAAATCCCTTAACCTTCCTAGGCCATAGTTTTTCAACTGCAAAATTGAAGGGCTGGAATATATAACGTCTGAGCTCCTTTACGGTTCTAGATTTATAACTCTATGATACAATGTGATTAAAGATAAAATTCGAAGTAGGGCTAACATACATGCAGAATAAAGAACTTCAGAATATATAGATTTCCTTTCACACATCTTTATGTTTTTAGATATCTTTCCCCATTCTTAGAATGTCCTTCCCTTTACCTGTTCAGTTTCTACACTAGCTCTGACACCACCTCTATGAAGCCCTCCTTGGTCCCTCCAGTCTAATGATACTTCCTTCCCAGGAACTCATGTACTACTTAATTTGGATCTTGTATTCACTTACTCATCATTCTTCACAATTATTCATTATTATTATTTGTGGATGTCTTATATATGTCTTATATATCACTGACTGTCAGTCACATAAAGGTATTGGAACCATGTCTTATTTAATTTTGTTTCTCAACTCTGGTCTCCAGTGTATTACAGTGGATAAAGTGTTGGATTTGTCAGTAAGACCTTGGTTCAAAACCTGCCTCTAACACTTATTAGCTGTATGACCATGTACGGGTCAGTCACATTCTGACCTTCAGGCAGCTCTCTAAGATTTATTACTACCAGGCCAGTATTACTACCAGAAGGGTAAATTGGTATAAAGAGTACTCTCAATGACAGATCTCCCCAAGAATCCAACGGAAATGTCTGAACACAGACACTACTTAATGCTGGTGAATTTAAATGAACTTCTTTCCCAAAGTTCCCTATGAATGTGCTAAAATTCTACAAGAATGTTTCCTATACAGATAGTTGCTTGAAAGGGATGATATAACAATTTTTTTCCCAAGCATGTTTAAATTTTGAACAAATATTCCTTCAGTGAAAGATAATAATTTGCATTTAGAAAATATCATAACAACTCTTTAAAGTTTCTCTAAGCCTTGTTCAGGATTTTTTCCTCATTTACTCCCATTCACTTTTCCTTTTATAAAGTCATAATTAATGTGCCTTATTCTTTTGGTTCTGCTTTGTTTACTTTGTATTATGTCATAAGAGTGTCTCAATATTTCTTTATATTTCTCACACTTGTTGATCTTAATGGCATTCCTTTAAATTAATGTACCACAATTTATTTAATCAAGGCTCCTAATGGACAAATAGGATGTCTCTATTTTTTAAATTATAAATAATGTAGCTATGAAAATCATTTTTGGTTTGTTTTTGATAATGTATCAGTGTATATTTCTAACAATGAAATAGTTAAAGAGTATTATAATTTTTGTAACTTTTACTGCATAATGTTGAACTACTTTCTTAAAAGAGCATAGTGGTTTAAAATTCCATTTGCAATGAATTAATGTACCTATTTCTCCACAATCCCACCAGCACTGAATCTCAATTGAATATCAATGCTTTTATTTCTGAATATCAATGTTTTTATTTCTGCCACTTTGATTTGTATAAAGTGTAAATAATTAGCAAATTGATTAGCAAAGATGAGCAGTTTTTCAAATAACTTATCATTGTTGTTCAGCTGTCTCAGTTGTATGTGATGCTTTGTGACCATATTTGGGGTCTTTTTTTACAAAGGCCCTGGAATAACTTTGCCCTTTCCTTCTCCAATTCATTTTACAGATAAAAGAAACTGAAGGAGACAGAGATTAAGTGAGTTGCCCAAGGTCAATAACCTCTGGGTGTCAGAGGCTGAATCTGAACTTAGGTCTTCCTGACTCTGGGCCCAGTGCTCTATCTACTATGCCATCTTGCTGCCCATCAAATGGTAATTAACAATTAAAATTTCCTCCTTTGAAAACAATATCATTTTCCATTGTGTCTTTCAGTCATTGAGGCCTAGGACAGAGCCACTGGATTTAGCTATTTCAAAGATGCCTGGGCTTCCGGGTTAAGATGGTGGTTGAGTAGAAGCTCGGCGACTTTCTATCCTTACCAACTGATATAGAGTACCACCAAAGGACAAAAAAACAAATCCAGATGAAAGAAGGGATCCCATAATAGGACGCAGTATAGAAGGTACATGGGATTTGGGCACTTCCACACTATAAGGAGGGAAAATAGCTCCCACCAAAACACGAGCAGATCAACCCTCCCCCACCCAAACCACAGTACCAGAGTCAGAGGCTGCACTCCAGAGTTAGAGCCAGTGGGGGCACAAACACAGGATTTATATAGACACAACTATGAAACACTTTCTACACAATTAAAACTAGACCTAAACAACTGGAAAAACATTAATTGCTCATGGGTAGGATGAGCTAGCATTATCAAAATGACTATCCTACCCAAATTAATTTACTTATTTAGTGTCATACCTACCAACCAAGAAACTTTTTTACTGAATTATAAAAAACTATAACAAAGTTCATTTAGAAGAACAAAAGATCAAGAATATCAAGGGAAATATTGAAAAAAAATGTGAAGGAAGGTGGCCTAGCAGTACCAGATATTAAACTGTACTATAAAACAGCGGTCATCAAAACGATATGGTACTGGCTAAGAGACAGAAGGGAGGATCAATGGAATAGACTTGGGGTAAATGACATCAGCAAGACAGTGCATGATAAAGCCCAACTTTTGGGACAAAAATCCACTATTTGACAAAAATTGTTGGGAAAACTGGAAAACAATATGGGAGCGATTAAGTTTAGACCAACATATCACACCCTACACCAAGATAAACTCAGAATGGATGAATGACTTGAATATAAAGAAGGAAACTATAAGAAAATTAGGTGAACATAGAATAGTATACCTGTCAGATCTATGGGAAAGGGAAAATTTTAAAATCAAGCAAGAGTTAGAAAAAATTACAAAATGTAAAACAAATAATTTTGATTATATTAAATTAAAAAGGGTTTGTACAAACAAAAGCAATGTAACCAAAATCAGAAGGGAAACAACAAACTGGGAAAAAATCTTTATAACAAAAAACTCTGACAGAAGTCTAATTACTCAAATATACAAGGAGCTAAATCAATTGTATAAAAAATCAAAACATTCCCCAATTGATAAATGGGCAAGGGACTATCAATAAGCATATGAGAAAGTGTTCTAAATCTCTAATAATTAGAGAAATGCAAATCAAAACAACTCTGAGGTATCACCTCACACCTAGCAGATTGGCTAAAATGATAGAAGGGGAGAGTAATGAATGTTGGAAGGGATGTGGCAAAATTGGGACATTAATGCATTGCTGGTGGAGTTGTGAAAAGATCCAACTATTCAGGATGGCAATTTGGAACTATGCCCAAAATTGCTTTAAAGGACTGCCTGCTTTTGATCCAGCCATACCATTGCTGGGTTTGTACCCCAAAGAGATCATAGATAAACAGACTTGTACAAAAATATTTATAGCTGCGCCTTTTGTGGTGGGGCAAAAAACTGGAAAACGGGGATATGCCCTTCAATTGGGGAATGGCTGAACAAACTGTGGTATATGCTGGTGATGGAATACTATTGTGCTCAAAGGAATAATAAACTGGAGGAATTCCATGTGAACTGGAAAGACCTCCAGGAATTGATGCAGAATGAAAGGAGCAGAACCAGGAGAAAGAACATTGTACACAGAGACTGATATACTGTGGTAAAATAGAATGTAATGGACTTCTGTACTGCAATGACCCAGGACAATTCTGAGGGATTTATGGAAAAGAATGATACCCACATTCAGAGGAAGAACTACTGGATTGGAAACACAGAAGTAAAACAACCGCTTGAACACATGGTTTGAGACAGACATGGTTGGGGATGTAGACACTAAATGATCACACCAATGCAACTATCAATAATATGTAAATAAGTCTTGACTGATCACACATGTTAAAACCAGTGGAAATGCACATTGGATATGGGGGGGGGGAGGGTTGAAGGGGGTGGTGAAGGGGAAAGTAAAAACAGGATTCACGTAACGATGGAAAATTTTTCTAAAAGAATAAAATATTTAAAACTTAAAAAAAAAAAAAAAAGAAGTACCCAGTCTAATAGAGAAGAACAGCTCAAGTCCTACCCAGCCATGAGCTTGAGCTATTCCTAAGCGAACTACATGATGCTTACATGAAGCCAGAAACGTATTGCCAAGATCAAGAGTAAAGCTGTGTCCCTTGATCACATGTGTTCTCTCTTACATGCGCCTTGCTCTAACTCTACTTTCTAACTCTACTTTATGTTTGAGCCCACTCTCCTCACAGTGTGCATGAAAGAAGAGAGCGTGTTTCTGTTTAGGGAGATGGTTCACCCTGGGAACTCCAAACCATTAGTTTGATTGAGAGTTGGGGAAGTAGTTCTAAAAAAAAACAACTAATAAATAAATAATAAATAATTAAAAAAAAGATGCCTGGTAGATCTGAAAAAATCAATTTCAGAAGTAGGGAACTGGAAGTAAGTTTTTTTCAGCCTTAGATAAGAATTCCAAATATTGTAAAAATAAGTGGTTTAAAAAAATAATTTAGGAATATATATCCCTTTAGTTCTGGTAGATAATATTGTGTAATTTGGTGAAATACTTCATCTGCATGTTAAAGCCATACCTTTGTTAGTCCCTCATATTTTCCATAATCTGTATTCTTTAGCCACTCCATCAATTTGGCATATCGAAGCAAGTCTCTGTGAAAGGGATGATGATTGGGCAATGTCAATTCAATGGAGTGTTGTGCAAGAGTGGAACTCTGGTCATGTCCCTAAAGAAAATAAAATTGAATTATTTACATATATAAATACCATAGGTACTAATGAATACCTGAAATGATAGAATTCTGCCAGGCAAAAACAAAAGACTGAAAAATTAGTACTTTTCTTTCATTCATTAAAAAAAATACCACATAGGCTATGCACTATCAATTAAGACCGCCTCTACAAAATAACAATTTATAGGCAAGAACAACATACTAAAGGAACATTTGCACTAAATAATTTTTAATATAACCATTAGAAAATTAAATGATTAGTAGATTTAATCAAGCATATTTCTCACACTTAATTTTACAATTTCCTAGACCAACTTTTAAAAGATATATATATATATATGTATATGTATACACACATACACATAACATTACAAGATGGTATGTTCACATTTATGACATTCCTTCCTCCACCCTCTCTAGGATACTCTGGACATAGAAAAAAAATCTAGATTTTAGAGAATCAGAGGGCTTTAGAATTAGAAAATTGTTATCTAGTCCAAATTTTTCATTTGAAAGTTGAAAAAATAATGCACAAGGGGGCAAGGAAGAGTTCTTGACTCAAGCATCTCTTCTTATAAAAATATACAAAACAATACCTCCCTCCCCTAATTGTTAATATTTTAAAATAATCATCTTAACCAGTTACAAAAATTCTGTAACATAAGAAAATTCTTCCAGGTTTTCTTCTTAAATATCTAACTTTTTAGGTGCTGTCGATTTCTTTCACTTTTTGGGAGTCAAAGCTTAAAGCCTTGCATAAGGTGGTTTTACTCTTCCAGTGCCTTTAATGCCATTTCTGGCCAACATGGAAAAATTTAATAGCATAAATCTGGCTTTAGGAGAAAGGCTAGTTAAGTAGAAAGTCATGTAAACAAAGAAACTCATAAGATCTCTGGAGTCATCTGTCTGTTTTGTTGGTATACTATCTGATTTGTATTCATCAAATAAGATTATCCTTATGTTCAGTATGTCAACTTGGACAATTACAAAAGCTCAAGAGAGCTAAACCAAGTCACATGAAAATCAGTCAACACACTGACAAGTTAAAGTTAATCTCTATTAAATATCACATACCAAATATCTGTTGTCACAAAAAACAAATTTTTCATAGTACATATTAATAAGATTTAATTTTTTGAATTGTTAAGAAAATGTTTATGAAGAAATTTGCCGAAAACAGGTTTGAACATAACTCAATATTTAAAGAATGCCACTGAATATTTAAATTCTACTTCCTATGAGTTTCAGTTTGTCAAAATGGAAACACCTAAAAGTTCTAAGTTAAGATACTTTTAAAAGGATATGTAAAAAGCTAAATTAGCCATTTAAATTCAATAATCTTATCTTTCTACATTATTTACAAATTAAAGCAAAATATAACAACATCCCTCCCCCAATGAAATAATTCTGATTTTGCATTTACTACACAGCAGACTTACTAGCTTGAAAGAGATTATGCTTATATGGAATTGTCACGGTATTCTTGGCCAAATGCTTCTTTTGCTCCTATTCTCTGGTATACATCTTTATTTTTGTTTCATCACCAATAGAACAAAAAATATCAAGTAATCTTAGACAAAACTTGTATCCTCAATGCCTGGCACAAAATAGGTTCTTAAAAAAAATCACTTATTAAGTGAACTATGCCCAATAGAATTACAAATATGGGCAAGGCACTTTGCTAAAAGTTGGTAGAGGCGAGGGAAACAAAGACAAAAGCGTACTTTTCACTTAAAATGCTCACATTCTAATGGGAGATGTGTACACAGGTAAATCTGAAGACAGGGAAGTACCAGAGATCAGGAAAGGCTTTCTGTAGGAGGTATTTCATGACACAAGATATATAAGGAGTCTAAACAGGAGTGCATTCCAGGCAAGAGCAACAGTCTATAGATAGGCAGAGAAACAGGAGATGAGAAAGCTGAGTTGGATCAATAGATTGGTGAGGTTGGCTGGATTGTGAAGGCAATATAGTTCAGTGAAAAGACCACTTAACTTGGAATCTACAGAACTCAAATCCTGCCTCTGTCATTTTCTTCTGTTTCCTCATCTCTAAAATGATGAGGATGAATTAGGTGACTTCTAAGATTCCTTCTGGCCTTATTTGACCTTAGAGTATATAAATAGGAACAATATAAATTAAATCTGGAAAGGTAGGCTGAAGGTAGGTGAATGGCTTTAAATCCTAAACTGAGGAGTTTGTATGTTATCTCAGAAGCAATATAGAGTTACTGATGAGTTTTGAGTAGAGAAATGGTACAATTAATCCTGTTTTTTAGGAATATTATTTTGACAATAGAATGGGGTTAAGTCAATAGAAGGCAGGCTAATTAGGAGGCAATATAGCTCAGGTGACAGGTAATGTGTGACTGAACTATGATCAAAATGTTAAGCACAAATAAACAATTTGTGTCTAATACTTAATTCTGCAAAATTTACTTTAGAAGTCATCATGCTGATCCACTGAAGTACTCTTAATTTTGACAGTTGGGCACTGAAAATAGGTGGTTTTCTATAGATTTCATTTTTATCATATAACAAAATAATATGATCCTTTCCAATTTATGTAAATTGATGTCAAAAGAAAAGTTTTCATGTTTCTGAGTGTATCAAAATGTAATTTCCTTTTTCTGCTTATCTCTTCTTTGTATTAAGTGAAAATTCAGTGTTTTTCAGTCTCTTTCCCCCTTAACTTTTGCAGTATGATAAAAAAATTAGCTAACAAAATCATTACTCTTATGTTGCTAGTGACTTCCCTGCAGAAATAAAGCAAAATAAACAGTCACAAAGGAAAAACTATTCTACAAAAAAACTTGAAACTTTCAAATGACAAAGGAATATTAAAAAATGGCACATGCACTTTTTTTTTATGGAAATGGTTTCTAACTTAAATTATTCCTACTAAGAATGTTCTTGAATATCAGAATTGTAATTAGTTGAAGAAGTCAGAGGCTCAGAACTAGAAATCTTCTTGAGAGCACAAAACCTTAATAAAAATAGAAATTACTGCTGGTAGACAATACTTTTTGTAGGAAATTAATGTTAAGTGAATATTAGAGGAAAAACAAATTGTATCATTCACACCCATAGTATTTTTTCAACATAAACCCATTTAATTTTTAAGTATCCTTCATAGAATCTATAAAGTCGCTCTATCTTTTCTCTCAAGTTAAAGAAAGGTTTAAAAATTTTTTTAAATGAAAAAGAAGCAGTATTAGGTAAAAATGAAAGGGATTCTTACAAACTATCACAAAAGTCAACTTTTCCAACATAATGATAGATAATATTTTATGTTTAAATCATAATAATGGATTAAACCAATGTATAATCAGTTATCAATGATATAATAGTTCTCAAATGCTCCTTCCATGCTCTAATGATCTATATAAAACATAGAGAGAAGATGGAAGAACTTAAAGCACTAAGGACAAAATTTTTCAAAGTTTGGCCAATTTTACACCATACAAAATTTGAAAGAATACAATTAGTCTAATTGGCCAGTTTTACCTAGCACAAAGGGTGATGGCAAAAAGGGGACCTACTAACTTAACTAGCATATTGACTGAGACAATATAAAATTTTAGACTGCTAGCAAAATAGCTCACATCATAATATATTTTTTAACATTTTCTATAAGTATTCCATTTTCCTTCAGTTGTAATCATTTATCCATTAGAATGGGAATACTTGATAAACCAATGTTACTTAAGAACTTGAAAAAAACTATTATAAAAGTTGTATAATTTCAGATAAAATAAGTTGAGTTTAACAAAAAAATCCCCATAATAATACTTAAAAAATCTGGCCACTACAATTCTCCCAGTATGAATTTGTTAAATATAACCTTCGGCACTTGGCTTAACCCTTAATGGAAGAATTTGTGGCCTCCTACTCAAAGTTAAAAGAATTGCCCTGAGAGTATATAATATTTTTGTGTAACTTTGAATAAGTGAAAAATAAAGCAATATTGTATGGAAAAGGGTAGAAGGATTTAAACTAAAGCTAGAATGAATCAATTTTATATGAACAAGTTAATTCTCACAGATCTATCTTCTTAATTATATACTGCTCTACACTATTGGGCACTAGGAAGCAAAATGGTGATAAAAGGCTAGCTGTGGAGTAAGGAACAAACAAATGAAAAATCATTTATTATGCATCACTATGTATGGGCACCATGCTAATGCTGGTGATATCAACAAAAGGAAGAAAGACACCTCTTGCCCTCAAGGAGCTCACATTTTTTATGGGGGGAGACAACACATTAAGGAGAACTAGAGCTGTGTTTGGAGGTGAGGAACAATGAGTATTCCTCAGCAAAGCTTGGAAATGGCCAGAAAGTGATGTGGAAGCCTATGCAAGATATGGTGAAAGCTCTTTTATTAGAGTCCAGGTACAAGTGAGAGGAGGATGAAGAAGATGGCTAGTGAACAGAATACAGAATGTGCTGAATTAATAGTGGGACACATCAAAAAGCAAGTACACAATGGTTATTCTGAAATTTTCACTGTAATATAAAATGGAAGTAAACAGTATTTAGGTTTCTACCATTTTTTCTATAATTGAAATATATTACTTGATCATGAAAAATTTCCTAAAAGTACTTGTTATACCACTCACTTTTAGTTATAAGTCTATAATTACATGCAACAATATATATTAGCCTGTCAGCAATAAGAAGGGTTATTTTTAGCAAAGATGTCAGCTTTTAAGACAGAGGAAGAATCCAAGGCATTTGTAGCTACAAACAAAAGAAATCTTCATATAGGCTTATAATATGGAAAGGACTACACTGATTACAGTCACATCCATTTATGTAGATAGTTACACAGCCAATAATATCCCTCTTGGGTTCTAAAGAATCAAATCAAAATAAGAATGTGGATTAATACTTTTTGTGACTCCTAAATCTGTTGCTTTCCCAAAATAATTATTTGACTTAGATATATAGGAATAAATTAATTTAAATGACTAATTCAAAACAAATAAGATAGGTGCATTTCTCAGTATTCAGACCTACCTTTCTTCCTATCACGCATGACAGTCCAAAGAATACCATCTTCTAAGGCACACAATGGCAACTTTAAATGAAGTTATTTCGCAGCTTATATGAGTACTGTCAAGTTACAAATTTACAAAGCCAAGTCTGCAGCTATCAGTTAGATTTAGCAAGCTTGACAAATAAAAACATCAAAATAAATTAGAGAAGCTTGAGTCAAACCCCATGTACTCACAGAAACTGAAAGAAAGTTGGACCTGTTATAGAGCTGAAGAAGGGCCTGAGTAAACTAAGTAGAGATAAGAGATAGGATCATAAGTATTTTAGAAAGCTGAAACATTGAAAAAATAAAGAACCTGCCATCCAAAATAGAATATCCTGAAAGACAACTAGAACAAATTCCTTAAAAAGTTAAAAAATAATCTTAAAAACATTTCTCAAACTTGCAAAATGACAAATGAACTTTACATATCAGAAATTAAGTACAATTTTATTCACAGCCTCTTCCTTTAAGTATAGGGTTTCTTAATCTGGAGGCCAGTAAATTTTTAAGAAAAACATTTTGATAACTAAATTTCAATATGGCTTTTTCCTTATAATCAATCTTATGTATTTTATTACATGCATTTAAAAAGATTATTCTAAGAAAGGCTCCACAGGTTTCAGCAGATTGCCAAAAAGGTCTACGACACATAAAAAAACTTTTGCTTTAGCACAATTATAGCTTTCTTCCCACCTAAAAAAGTGAACAATTTTATTTATTTAAAAATATCAATTAGAATCACGGAGAAAAGAAAGCTGCATAAGTGAGGAGAGCTATATTTTGTGTATATATGCGTTCCTGTGGTCAACATTGAGGATATGTATAATTGCAATACAAGTGGGTTGGTACCAAGAATAAGAGAAAATAGATGATCACTTTTAGTGGTATGCATTATTTCCAAGATATTTTTTTAAAAATTTTTTAAAAAAAGGATTATTTCCAGTTGTTGAGTAGATCCTTAATGTGGGATTTATAGAAAAACATAAACAAGGTCATATAAGATGAGTAGTTTGGAGGACTTTTCTTTGAAAAACCCTTACTTTCTGTCTTAGTATCAGTTTTAAGATAAAAGAATGGTAAGAGTTAGGCAATTGGGATTAAGTGACTTGCCCAGGATCACATAGTTAAGAAGTGTCTGAGGACAGACTTGAATCCATGACCTCCTGACTCTAGGCCCAGCGCTCCATTCACTGGGCTACCTAGCTGTTCTGGTTTGGAACATTTCTGATTTGTATATGCAAAAGGAATGCTTACAATGATGGTCATGAATCCTCTGTCAAATACACACTATCTATATGGTAATACGCATGTGGCACCTTTCTTTGAAAATTTCAGAGCACCATTTAAGATTATTCATATCACATTACATAAGGCTTCAATGGTGAAATAGTGTATAAATCAACTTGGGAATAATTTTTTTTTTTTTACTGCATCTGTGATTTTGTTTTGGAAGGTTCCAGGTGAGGACCTTCTACTAATGCAGATTAGTACCTTGCCTGCAACTTCAAGCTTAGAGCTGCTAGGGTATAGAGAAGCTACCTGACTTGCCCAATGTCATAAAGCAAATAGCTGTCAGAAGTCAGAGCACCTAAATCACTCTGGCTCCAAAGCCAGCTTTCTATCTACTATGCCATGTTGTCTCTCTTGGAGACATTCTTTATTCTTGGAGAATTATTTATTATTTATTATAATACACTTATTTATTCTTTGTTGGACTTAACAGAATCAAGGGAGTTATAGTTGGAAGAGACCATAGAAATTATCTACTCCAACCAATTCCTTCATTTTACAGATGAAAAAACTGAGGCCAAGAAAGAGAGCATTATCTTTCCAGGCATCAGTATTCTTTCTCAGAGTAAGTATATGTATATACATAGTGCATATAAAATCAGAAGCAAGGGCATCAAAACCTAAGAATGTGAAAACTGCACTTTGGGATGCATTGCTAAGGTGGTTTTACAGGGGTACACAGATGATAACTTAAATGCATGATAATCTTTTCAGAAACTCAAGGTTTAAAGCAAAATAGTAATAAGTATAGGAAAGTTTCAGCTTCATTAGGAAAGTAATATTACCTGTTGAACAAAAACATTGTTAAGATGGCTAGCAAGTCTCCGGGCAAATTGTTCTCGCAAATCACCAAAACGCTGTTGCTGTTGTTTGACTGCATGCAGCATTTCATGTCCTGAAAAGAAAGCAAAAATCTCATGAAAAATTTAGCACTAGAAGTCACTTAAGGTGAGGCTTAATATTCAAGATGACAAAATTTAAAGCAGTAATATAGTTCTAATATTTGACAAGGGTCAAAAGTTTAGCTTATCTACTCATTTGTTAAGGCAGTGTCAATAAGGAGTCCTGCAAAATCTTAAAAAGTAAATATTAGGGGGACTTATTTAGATTGGAAACAAAGAGCTCTTCATGTTTTCCCCTGTCCAATTAATCAATCAAATTAAACTGATAATGAAAAGCACTTTGCTAGACTCTAGCAACAGGACTAACAATAATAGTGTAAGTGGATTAGGGACTGGTGTGAAAAAAAGATCCCTTCAAGACAGCAGAAACATGTGTGAAATGAACAGTGAAACTTATGGGGTGTTTCCTACTGGCACACAACAGATTTATCATTTCATTTCTATGAAGTCAGTTGGTTAAGATACACACACAGAGCTAATTGATATAATTATAATATCTGTACCATTTGATTTAAAAAGTATGCTACCTGGACGAAGAGCTACATTCATACACTGTAGAAGGGCATCAGCAGCATTGGTGCAGGCCTCAATGCCTCTAGAAGAGGCAAGATCTCCTTCCTGAAGGGCCTTTATGTGACCTTTTGCCAAGTCCATGTGGTTCTGGAATACATGTAAAATAGAAAGGTTTTATACAATAATTTTAGGCAACATACTGATAATTCTAGATTCCAAATATTATTCAATCTAACTGTGACTCTGATCAAAAATTCTCTCCCATAGCAGAACTGGAAAAATGTTTATCAATGGCTCTCAACTATTGTAGTTGTAAGGTCTAAGGAATGAATTAGCCTACTCACCACCAGGAATTCTATCTCTGAGAGGAGCTTTACATTATTCGTGTTGCTAAGATGAATTAAGTGGTTGCTTTCTGAGATCTGATCCATCTGTTCTTTGACGCTTTGTAGCATTTCCTCATAACTACTCAGCTTCAGTTCAATCTGATCCACCTCCTTAAGAGCCTCGTCCAGCAACTTCATCAGGATGTTCACCTGCTTCTCAGAGGCCATGATTGACTGGATATTTGCCTGCAAAGTAAAGAAGCACATCTGAGGGGCCCTCTAAAGCAGGAACATCAAGCTCTAAAAGAAGTAGCCACATAGTAACTTGGGAATACTTATTAATTTTGTTCAACACTGTCCAATTATAGTTTAATTTGGTTCATTGGGAAGTGATATGGTTAGCATATTGGACACCTCTGCTCTACACTTAAATATGTGAACCAAGATGAAAAGAGAGAATTTTGCTAAGATGGTTTTAAAGGAGTAGACAAAACAAAATAACTTTTTTATAACTTTGTGCTTACTGAAACATTGTTTTGCACAATAATTGTTTTCATGTCACTTCATATCTTTTTTATATCCTCTGCATGACCTGCATGTCACTTCCTATCTTTTTTTTATCTCCTCTGCATGAAAAATCCATCAGTTTGGAGATCAACCTTTTCATATCTTCCATCCTCTGACAAAATCTAGCAGAGTCCTCTGTATAAGGTTAGAATGCAGAAATGTTCATTACTGAGCTACTTTTTTCCTTCTTTACTTCTGATGAGTACAGCCTGGGTTCTTCTTTTTTCTTCCCTTCTACTGGAACTTAAGTTAATGTCATGTTTGACTAGATAATATTGATGCAAAAATTGGTTACAAATGATGACCCAGGCTTTTCTGTAATTCAAAAATTACTACCTCAATAAAAAACTTTCAAAAGTCACTGTGAATAGCTGCTGAAAGATATTTGCTTAGCAGGAAGGATAAGACAACATACAAACCTATCTTTGTTGTGTGTGTATGTTTATATGTGAATAGAGGGAATATTAAGTATGAATATGTTACATGTAAGGGGTCAATTCTAGGGAATAATTGTTGTCTATTTGCTTTTTGCTGTGTCCAACTCTTTGTGATTCCATTTGGGATTTTCTTGGCAAAGATCCTAAAGTAGTTTGCCATTTCCTTCTCCAGTTCATTTTACAGATGAGGAAACTGAAGCAAACAGGATTAAGTGACTTGCCCAGGGTCATACAGCTAGTATCTGAGGCCAGAATGAACTTGGGAATGCCTCTAGGCCCAATACTCTATCTACTGTGCCACCTAGATGTCCTAGGGCATGATATATGAATTGAAAAGGGGTTTAACACATTAACATAAAAAGGCATTGTGAGCTATGTGTTATCCAAGGTAAGGCTAGGTGTAGGAAGTCAAGTTATGAAAAAATTTTCAAGCCTAGGGGTTACAGTAAGAGGGAGAAAATAAATGGAGAAACTCTTGAATATGGTATAAGAAGGCTTGCCTCAAAGAAGCCAAAGTATTTAAGTCCCCAAATGAAGAAGGGCTCAATAGAGAATTATTCAAGTTCTTGTCCATGCAGGTGTTAAATGGATAGTTTTGGCCTAAAACCTAAATAAAACACCTGATCTCAAGAAAGAAAAGTCCTCTAGTTCTCAAGAAATTCAACTAGCTAAGAGTGGCCCTGCAGAAAAGTGGAAAGCAGCAAGAAAAGATAGCAACATGAAGTGTCAGGGCTAAAGAAGAAATTAGTATCTAGAAACTAAATGAATTACAAAAGGCTATTTACACTTTAGACCTGTGCCCAGTTAACTTAATGAGACAATATCCTTGCTGACACAATGATTCTCTATAAAGTTTTAATTCCAATTTCTCTTATACTGTGGTGAAAACAGTGTTATATTTTACAAAGCCATCTTACCCTAGATACAGCCAAGAAGCAGAGGTAGAGCAAGGGGAGAGAATCTCACTAGAGAAAAGAAATGTATCAAACCACAAATGATTTGGTCTTGGTTTCTGTAAGAAATATAGTAGAACTTTATACCAGTGGAAATCAATAATGGAAATCCACCTTGAAGATGGAGTCTAAGTGGGTCTAGGATGATTTTTCTCATGTGCTCCCCCATCTAATACAAAAGATATATCGATAACTACTAATGACCAATACGTATTTTTCCTTAAAATGTCCTGTACCTACAAAGGTCTTGGATTTTATAAAATATTTCAACATTTGTCCACACAAAAACCAGCTGGAGTTATTAGTTCTATCCAAGAGTATTTTTCAAAAAGAAGATTTTGCATTTACTCAGATGTTATACTTAAAACATAAGATGATAATTTCAAGTACAGATACAGAGGAAAGATTTTTTTCTTTTACAAAACACTTGAAGAACAATGGTACTTTATTGTTGACAAAGATTTAAAACTGTGGCTTGACTTATAATAACATATACCAAAAACCTGACTTAGTTTTATTTCTCTTTCTTCTTATTTCATAGTTTCTCTTTAGCAAAACTAGTGATACAAATACCATCCTGCCAATTTACTTTGGTCTTCTTTTCTTCCTTAAAATTCCCAAACTCCTATATCACAGACCTCATACCATATTAGTAGGATCACTACATCTTAGATTCTTTAAGGACCTTGAGACATTATAGAGTCCAAATTCCTTATTTTGTAGAGGAGAAAATTGAGGCCCACAGAAGTCAAATAACTTTCCCAAGGTCAGCTGGTAGTAAGTGAATAGTTAGGACTGGAACCCTGTCTTTTGACTCCCAAACCAGTGTGCCTTCTGTGGTAATGCGTTACTTCTTTTAATGCCCATTTGACCCTTGGGGCCTTTCACAATCTGGCTTCAGTCTCTTTCTCTGGGTTTACTGCACATTATTATTCCCCTTCATCCATCTAACATTTTCAGTTAAAAGGATAATTTTCTTTTCCCTGTGTCTGATGTCCTATCTACTGTCTCTGTACATTTATTCTAGTAGTCCTCCAGGTCTCTAACTGTCCCCCTCAGGTGCTCCCACTCTAACATTTTCAGTTAAAAGGATAATTTTCTTTTCCCTGTGTCTGATGTCCTATCTACTATCTCTGTACATTTATTCTAGTAGTCCTCCAGGTCTCTAACTGTCCCCCTTAGGTGCTCCCACTTCTTAAAAACCGCTAGCTTCTTTCAAGAATTGGCTCAAGTGCTGTCTCTCACATGAAGCCTCTTCTGACCTCGTAGTTGTCAGTGCTCTTTCCCATTCATTTCACAACAACTTTGTATTTACTTTGAATATATTTTGTATTTATTTGCTGATCTGCGTATGTGTTGTTGCTCTCAGTAGAACATCAGTTCTCTGTGAGTAGTGGCTAGTTTTTTTTTGGCTTTTTGTCTCCTGCCTGGAGCCTCTCATATAGTATTTAGCAAAAACTTGACTTGAATTGATGTAACTCAAAAGTTATTTGCAAAGCAGTGAAATGCTTAGGCCATATATCCAAAAAGAAAAGAAACATAAACCAAATTCTATGAAGTGATGAGATGTTAAATACAGGGAAAAGTGTATTAGTGACCAGGTTTCTAGTCATGATTTAGCAATTAAGTAGCTAGGAGATCTCTGTGGGCCTTAATTACTTCATTTTTAAACTGAGCTATCCAAAAATGCAAGGACTGCTACTTTGTGAAGGAGTGAATTCAAGGTATTCCAGGAAAAGCTGGATGAGCACTTAAGGATATAATAGAAAAAATTCACTCTGTGTAAGTGTTGAACTATTTGTCCTTCTAAGGTCTCTTCTAAGATTTCTATGAATATTTCTACACTTTATATTTAGATGCATTTTTTTAAGGCTTAGCTCAAAAACATATCTGAAAGATGGTGAAAATTATTAGTATGACCCTATTATGATTACTCACATTTATGTAACTTTTTATGATTTGCAAAATGTTTTTTATATATTATCTTATTTTATCCTCATAAAATCTTATATTTTTAAACTAAATTTAAATCATCTACCTAAAGATCTCTAGTCAAAGAGAACCTGTAACTTGAGTCTGTTATTGATTTTCCTTACATTGAGTATTCAGATTCTTCATTAAGTTTTGTTTACTGATTCAGTATGTTAGCACTGTTTCACTTGTGAATTTAACAAGCAAATTGTATGGGCTTTTATCCACTTGACATGGATAAAACTCAGGGCAGTCTAGTAAAGTGCAGAGATAGAGATAAGAAATTAAAGACCCTGAGTTCAAAGGCAGTTCTTCAACATGCTACTTAAGTGATCTTGAGCAAATTACTTACCCTCTATTGGCTTTATTTTCCTCATCCATAAAGGGTTGAATTTCTCTAATGTCCCTTCATTAATAAATCTTTGATCAGAAGAATATAGAGGGACCAAACACAAATCCCTAGACACCATAGACAAGACCTTTCAAGTAGAGATGGAATCTCTTTATTTTCAGTTCTTCCAAGGTGGTATGATCTAAGGAGAGGTGTGTTTAATATTCTCCTGGTCTATGCTCTGACCCGTGATGGCCACGAGCTCTCTTCTTCTGCTTTGGAACTGTGATAAGGGCCCCCTGCTCACTGTGGCTTACAAGTGTTGATATGTGCTATTTCTCCTCCTTACACAGGGACTGCAACCTGGATCTGCAAGGTAATAGAGTCCTGTACTCAGAGCCAGCAAAGGGGCCCCTATAATCTCCTTCTGACCAGTTATTGTCTATGACTGAGAGCTCTGGAAGTCTTTGATGTTAATTCAGCTACCCTCAAAGTCTGTGTTGACTTGTGGAGGTGAAGTCTGCCCTGGTGCACCCACCCTAGTGCAACAGACCCCTCCTGCTAACCTTGTAAATTATCTTGGCCTGAAAAATTGTCTCACTCGATCCTTTTATGTGTTCTGCCACTTCAGAATTTGTTTTGAGAGCAATTTGGTAGAGATCTAGTAGGTCTGTGTACTTTCTCCACCATCTTGGTTCCAACCCCTAATCCTTGATCTTTTCATAAAAGCCCTTCTTACCAAAGATAATTCATCAGACTCTATACCTATTTATTTTCTCCAACCAAAGACATACTCTTCTACACAGACCTGTTCTGATGTCTCTGATTAAAACCTTGGGATCTTTGATTTCTGCCTTATTTCCTTCACCTTCTCCTTCCATGCCATACTGAATGTCTCTTCATAGAATAGAGACATAGGCAAGTGCCTCTCATTGGTCTTGCTCCCTGCAGAGGTTTTCTTTTAACAATTATAATAATAGATAAATGGCCCCAAGGAAATATTTTGTTTGATCATTCTGAAATAGCTGGGTAAGTTCATGAAAGAGATAATGCACAGTTAAAGTAATAATTATACTATAAAGGCTCAATGACAATGATATATGTACATAACCAGGCTTCTCAATCTATTGCATATTCATCATTCATATTTTATAAGAAATTCTTACCCCATCTAGCACCTGCAGCTCTCTGGATAACTTTTCTGCAAAAGCTTCAGCATTAGAGATTGCATATTCACAGCCTTCCATCATTATCTCAATATCCTGCTCTTCTCTTGCATTTAACTCTTGGTATTCATCTACAGCTTCTTCATCTCCTCCTGTCACACTCTGATTCTCTCCACTTGGAACAGATTCTTAAAGAGTAGCAAAGGAAAAATTAAAATTACAAAAGCCAAAACTATGAAGTAATAATAGCTAATACTTAAGACTAGATAGGATCAAATGTAAACTTTGAACATATTTAGTAGTGAAAAAGAGAAAAGAATAATTCAGAGTTCATTAAAAGCAAACAAAAACCACTTTATTTTTGTAAAATACTTTATATCCTATTGAGATGAAGCACTATAGAAATTTTTAAAAAACCAACATAAAAACATAAAGCCAAAGTCACTAATCTACAAATATTATAACATGTTTTACTCATGACATTAAAAGCACTAGCTGAAATCTTTTATACTATGTAGGAAATGAACCCCATTTTCTTATCTCACAAAGTTATTATTCCTTAGTTAAAAACATTGATTCCAAATTCTAAACCTATGAAAAGTACCTTAGCTTATTTTTTGAAATAATTTAAAATTCAAACTGAGAGATATACTATAGAGTATAGTACTCTTAGAGTATATCTTGGGTTTTGAACATGGTAAATGAACTTTCTTTTTACACACACATATATAACATTTCACATATACTTTAAGAATTTCTATGGAATTCCTTCCATAATTACTATCTAGATAAGAAAAGTAAAAATAATATGAATCTGAGAAATTCTAAAAATGTCAGTAGGTATCATTGATTTTTTTATGATATAAAAGTTTGGAATACTTTCCTAATAAAGATATTGGTTTAAATATTTGAAGGAACTTAGATATTTAGAAATCATTATTTTCAGTTAACTTTAGAAACAGACTACTTAAGAGCATGATAGGAAAACAATACGACAGAAAATTTTTAAAGGTTAAAAAACCAGAGTGTTTAATTTCTATATATTTTGTGTGTAGCACCTCATTTAGTTAAAAAGCTCTGAGTCACTCTAATATTATCCAGATATAAATGACTAATTTATATAAGAACTATGTCTGGGTAAATATGACCTTTGAAACATGGTATGAGTTTATTATTGACCACCAAAGCAGACCAAAAAAACTAGATGTAAAACAAAACAAGATTTAAGTGTTCAAACTGAGGACAAATTAAGTGAATTCTACATAAAGGCTAATGCTTCTGCCATAAATCATTAAAGAAAATACTAAGGCATATGTGACTTGATAAATTTTGAACGGGGGTTATTTTACTGAGATCACATATAAAACTATATAAAACTTCAATTTTATAATGGGAAATTAAGCTGTCACACATGACTGATAAACACCTGGAGCAGGAACTGCTTAAACCATTCTAACAGTACTTTATACAAACAGGCATTTTAACAAATCCTTAAAGCTGATGAAGTTAACTGTTATAGCAGTCTTCTCTCATAAGAAATAATTCTTTAGAGGCCAATAATGAAAATATTGTCATTAATTATATTGCAGTATGGATTTTAAAGCAACGACCTTGTCCCTACACACAACTTTATAAAATATGCAAATGATATCACATAACATAAAATGGTAAATAGTTTAAATTATACAGAAGAATAAGAAAAGGTGTTACGCACCTTCTGTAACTTTAGGCAGTTCTGGAGAATAAAAAGGTATGAAAGAAGCAGAGGGAAAGTAAGCAAAGAATATTAGCTGGGTGGCATAGTATACAGGTTAAAAAAAATACTGCGCTGTAACTCATTTGAACTTCATGGTAATATGTTTCAAAGATAATATAATATTCAATTACAAGAGGAGGTTACTAAAGGAATGGAAAGGTAAAAAATTTTTCTTAGTTTTCTGGCCAACTCAAATTATTTTTGGAAAGAATCTAAATCCTAAATAAAAACATAAAATTATTTTCAGCCATTGACTATACACTTATATTACTTTTAGTTTTCTGATGTTGTTTCTTAGTAGATTTATACAAAATATGAGATTTCTTATTCTTAGAAGGAAAAATCTGGAAGAAAGATCATTTATATTATTTTGGAGTCTTGCCCAATTATTTTCACACAAAGAACAAATGCTTTACATAGCAATTATTTAACAATGGTTAGTCACAAAAGATTCTAGTTTTATTAGAAAGATTAAAGTTGAAGCAATTAAATGAGCACAAACAGTATTAGATGAAGCTAGGTTTTAAAGATTTAAATAAAAAGCTTTGATTTAACTGAATAAAGAATAAATGTGTAGTTTAAAGAACAATAAGAAAATTTAAATGACTTCCTCTCTTAACAAATTCCTTCTTTGAAATCTTAAATTCCCAGGAAGCACAATTATCCTGCATGAACTTTTGGTATAATTTCTCCAAGGAAAAGCAACTTATGTAATTTCACTTAGTGTCGATATGTTAATGCATCAAGACTCATCTATCTTAAAGATAAGTTAGCTCTAAAATGATTATGAAAAAAATGTGACATTTAAAAAAAAGACAGGCTAATATATTAACTGCAATGATCAATCTTGGACCCAGAGAATAGATGAGGAAATACTTACCCTTCCTCTCATTAGAAAGATAGAAGACTATGGGGGTAACATACACTGTTTAACAATAATATGTTGGTCCATTTTGCTGAACTATTTTTCTTTGTTAAAACAGAGGGTTCCATGAAGGGAGTAGAGTTTGGGAAATTCCCATGATACAAAAAACAAAGTATCAATAAAATTTAACAAATGATCATTAAAAAAAACAATTATAAAGATCATCTGGTTACTACACTGTTATCCAGAGTGGAATATTTTCTTCAGACTTACCAAAACCAAAGCTTTATTTAAGTAGACAGTTCAACAGATCTCTACCTAAATGATTTTTACATAATTAAAATTTGCCAGTGGATATGGGGTTGGCATGGGGAAGAGGGAATGGAAAGGGACCATGCATACCATAGAGGGAGGGGGCTAACACAAGGTTCAAGGATACATGGAAGCTGGGAACAGAGAAGTAAGGGCCAAGGGAGGAGCATGCAGGGCTGGGGTCAGCCACATACATTCTGGCCAGAACCAAGAGGAAGAACACGTGGTGGGGGAGGCACGTGGGAGCTGGACACATTCACAGACAGGAGAGGAGGTGCAACATCAGAGGCCAGGAACAGACACCTACTACTTAAGTGTTGATAGACGGAAGACAAGACATATGGGGGCAGGAAATATTCGGACAGGCAAAGGCAGGTGGGTGGAGTAGGGTAAAAGTCTTCTCTCAGCACCAGAGGTCTCAAGGCAAGTTCTAGGTACAGTAGCAGTAGTGGTCTCCTAGCACAGTGATTCTGCTTTCACTTCAAGGGTTTTTTTTTTGGTGGGGGGGGGGGGGGGGGGAAGTCACAGAGTGCTGAGCCAAGAGACAGGAGCAGAGAGAGAGTACTGTACACAATACTGCACAATAAAATTAATATAGGTTTTTTTGGAATGTGGATTTCTTTTATAATTATGTAAATTTTCATTTACATTGATTGATGCAAAAACTGAATTTGCATAATATGAATTTATGTGAAGTCAGAACTGTGTGTATTAGCCACTCAGTTATTAAAGGAAACATGATTTTAGAATGGTAAGATTTATATTCAAACGTATCAAGTATGTAGACATTTAGAGAATTGAATTCAACTAAAACAGAAGTTTCTATTTAAGGTTGATGAACAAGTAGTTCTCAAAATATGTTCCTACAGTTTTCCAGGTATTCTTTAGACTTGATTCTTGTAGTGTTAATATTTACAATGCTTCACTTTTGTTTCTTGTATTATATATTTATGATTTTAAAAAGAAGCAGAACCATTACAATCTCACAATCAGTAGCCCTCTTCCCAATGGTTCTGTTAAGACAGTATTGTGGTAGGAATGGGTAAGGCACATGTTATAAAAATTGAGAACATCTGAGAATCACTATTCTATGAAGCATACCATCTATATACCTATGGAATGTAAGGGTCAAACAAAACACATACTATAATAAAACTTTAAGCCCACAATGAAAAGTGAAATGTTAATTTTAGGTTTCTTTAAATAATGCATTAAGAGATACCTTTCCTATTCCTATAGTTCAGAGAGCTTCATTTAATGTTCAATGTAGGGGAAAAACTGTAAAGAAAAACCTTAAGAGGAGAGATTTCATGCTACAATTCAAAATACTTTTTTGAAAACCAGTAAACCACATCCTAAAGAATTATTTGTTTCTGCAATGAAGAGATGTATGAACAATGGGATGAGCTCTGGACTCAAAATGATAAGAGGTAAGAGAAATTTTAATTCAACACTAATTCACAGTGTGGCACAGGCAAATTATATAACTTTTGGGGGGCCTTTTTCCTCATCTGTAAAATGAGAGTTAGAAGAAAGACAATTTTAAGTATTCTATATTTAAGACTAACATACTAGAGTCCTAGGAAAGATGATTCCAATTGATTTTCTTCCACTCCTATGTTTGGAACCCTAAACTTTCTACCAAAACTAAATTATCATGTGCCATAAATCCATAACTAGTTCCTACACCACTAACTAAAAGCAATGCAAAATGGAGGATGAGGCTTACTTAGTGTATTACATGTAAGGGAAAATTCATAGAGATTACAGAGAAGAAGGAATGGTGGAAAAGTAGAATTCAAAAGAAAGGGACACAGTTCAGTGAGTATAAATGCAATTTGAGGTTACCAATTTCCACTTTTAATGTAATCTGTTGGAGAAAAAGCAATTTCCTTTTTCTTTGCCTATAACTGTGATGGTGAACCTGTGGCATCCATGCCAAAAAGGGCACACAGAGCCCTCTCTGTAGGCACGTCTACAGACACCCACCAGAATTCCTTGCTAGAAAGCCAGAGGGACTTGGGGTGGAGCTGTTCCCCTCCCCCTCTCCATGTGCCTGAGGCCATTCCTCACTTCCCCCACCTCTCTGCCCAGTAGCCTAATGGGAGCACTTCCTCCCTCCCCTGTCTGGGGCAAGGTGGGGTGGGCTTCACATGCTGCTTGAAGGAGTGGCACAGACAGCAGCCTGTTGAGTCTGTGGTGAAGGTGATTCCTGTTGTGGGGTTGGAGAGGAGCTAGGTTTGAGGGGAGCAAAGCTCACAGCATGGCACATAGCTAGAGGGGAGCGGAGCACTGGGACCACTCTTCTCCCCTCTCCACATGTGCCTCTCATCACCTGACCCTCTGCTCAACAGGCAATAAGAGTGCTTCCTCCCTCCCCTGTCTGGGGTAAGAGGGGTGTGGGGGTAAGATGGGGAGGTATGGAGAGGGACTTGGTGTCTGGGGGGTGGGGCCTGGCTCTCCATCTCTCAAAGGTTCGCCATCACTGGCCTAGAAGATTACCAACTTTAACTCTTTTGTTCATCTCTAAAATACCATATCTTTGCATTTTACATTCAGACTTTTGCCTTTCCTGATAAAACAATATGAATACTTTGTCTAAATAAAATACTATCCTTGAAGCACATATTGAACAGTAAATACCTAAATTAAATCATTATCCTAATCAATTTAAATAATTATAGCAAAATACATATTTATGATATATTTGATTTTATGGATAAATTTTCATGGGGCTTTACCTTCTAAAAGTTGTGAACTAACATTGACAAAATCAATTTTCTTTCGAAGATATCTCTGATTCAATTTCCAAATACAGGAAATAAACGTATTTTTTTCTGCCGTGCTGCTGGCAACCCATTTGTATATTTTTTCAAAATGTAAATCAAATTCAGGATTCTCCTGAAAATAAATACAAATACAAAAAAGCATTTGTGATCATTTATTTTTTTTCATTATTGCTATATAAAGAATGGGGGGATTTTCTAACACAAAGTAAAACATACTTTAAGCAGGAGGTGCTCTTATTTATTACATTTTAAAACTGAAGTAATTTGTTGATATTAATAGCTCAGAGAAGATATTGAATTAAAATTACCATGAAAAAATAGTTGCTTAGACCATATGAGAAAGGGGGAGGGTTCAATTTTTAATGCAAAATTGTGGGTTAACTATGGAATAACTCATCCTACTCCAAATAGTTTACCTTTTATATACCTTAAACCAGTGGTTCCCAAACGTTTTTGGCCTACTGCCCCCTTTCCAGAAAAAAATATTACTTAGCCCCCTGGAAATTAATTTTTTAAAAAATTTTAATAGCAATTAATAGGAAAGATAAATGCACCTGTGACCATCACTGCCCCGCCTGGATCGCTGCAGCACCCACCAGGGGGAAGTACTGCCCACTTTGAGAATCACTGCCTTAAACCCACAAATATAAAAGGTAGATATTGGAAAAAGAAAAACCACTTTTTCAATCTCAGTCCAGGCCATCTCCTTACCCCAAAGTGTAAAATTACTGCTTTTCTGGGTAAATAAAAGCTCACTTAGATCACCAAAGTGCTAGTTTCTTTTGAGGGATAATGGAAATAATACTTGTTTTGGGTTATAAACATAAAAATATACGTATGTGTTTATCTGTCTGGATCTGGGCATTCATAGGATCATGGTTTTGGAACTGGGAAGGACCTTGGAGGCCAGTATGCTGAATACTAAACCTTAACTTCCAGTGGCTCCATTAAAGTACAGATACTCCATGAGGTGCAACTAGAACAGCTAGCCAATAATCTCTGTCTTTAATATTTCTTCTACCAATAAAGTGTTTTTTGAGAACTAGATAAAACAAAAACATATGAACATATATAGTGTTCCACATTTTTAAAAGTTCAAAGTTTACCTGGGAAGTAGAAAAGTAGCAAATATAGAAGAAACTTTTAAATACTGGTATTGGATAAAAAGGATTGAATGTGGGGTAGCTGGGTAGCTCAGTGGATAGAAAGTCAGACCTAGAGATGGGAGGTCCTGAGTTCAAATCTGGCCTCAGACACTTCCTAGCTGTGTGGCCCTGGGCAAGTGACTTAATCCCAAATGCCTCATCCTTACCCCTATGCCTTAGAACCAATACTTATTATTGATTCTAGGACAGAAAGTAAGGGCTTAAAAAAAAGCAAAGTATTGAATAGCCCCTTTCAAGACAATCATATATTATATCACTTTTTTTATCTATAATTATGATGTATCAAGGATAGGACCTGATTTTGTAAGAATAAGATTCCATAATATACACTAGTAAAGAGGGGAAAAGCTTAATAGTTACAAAAATTAAAAATCTATATTTACCCATGAAAAGATACTTACATCAAGGCTAACAAAACGTAAGAACATTTGGCAACTGAAAAAAAACTTTAAGGGAAATGATAGCTTTACTGGGAATATTTCCCATAATGCCATTAAAAAAAAAACAACAAAAAAACCTTGAGAGTTCTAGCTACAATACTCACACAGATCAATGTGTGATACCAAAAGGCTGATGTTAGGGTGTACCAAAAATTTTATATTTCATATATATACATTCTATACACACAAGGTGACTATATGAAAAGAAAAAAATCCCTTAAGTATGGTAGCAATGAGATGTCAGCTGTGAGGAAGTATTTAAGTAAGCATTCAGCAACAGTCAATTAGGTTACAAAATATACAACTACTGAAGTGAAAATAGCTTAGTAATCAATATGTCTTTTTAACAAAGGTGGGCTGTGTGTTTCTGAAAAGACTTCAAATAGAAATCTATAAAAACTAAATCCTACTCCTGGCACTTGCCTCAGATTCTTCTGAGATTTAAAAAAATATATAAGATGCTAAATGAACCCCAACCCCACCTCCCCAAACTCTATTCTTTTCCTAAACTCTCCTGAAAAGATCTTTGCTTTCCTGGGAAGCAAGTAGATGAAAAGCATTTTCTTGAGTAAAGAGTTCATGCAACTGCATTATTAATTGGGAAACGTGCTTCTGAAACTCATGTGTTTCATTTTCTTCTTGTACCTTAATTATCATCTTGTAACTTTTTCTCAGGACTCAGTTCCTCAGAGGCATTCACCAAGATAACAAAGGTCCATTTTAATTGCATTATATTTAAGGTTTTGGAAATTGCAATTTTTTGATATTTGAAGCAAGCAAATTCATCTAAATCTTGATGGTATCCCATAAATGTATAAGTGATTTATATTGAGGCACATGATTTTAAAAAAAAAACCTATACCGATACGGAATTCTTAGTACAAAAACTCCTTTCAGTGATGCCAGCTGTCAAATTGTCTGTAACTCAGTCTCAATGAGTTGCCTAGGATGTGGGAAAGATTTTAAGCAAATTGTCTACAAGTCAAAAGCTAGTATGTTTCAGAGCCAGCATGCTGATTCCTGGCTGGCAGGCTAGCCCTCTATCTAGGCCATGCTTTCTTCCTTTGTTAGATCTTTGAGATAGGGAACATATGTATTATAGGTGGCTAAATAATTGTACTTTTTGTCTTGAATCTAAGTATCTAATTCAAATGCCACTATAACGATATTTTAATTTTTGAAGTGTTTTGGTTTTTAAAAACCTGAAGCCATCACTTAATACTTCTAAAGGCAATAATATAAAAAAAGATTAATCGTCCTTTCCTTGAGAAAAAAAAATGATGCAATGATTTAAAATAAATCAATCTATCTAGCAGATTAGATTGTATATGACATATAGACAAGAACTATATTTTAGTTGATATATTTCTCTCTACCATTGTCTGATGATGAGTTGCACAGTAGGCACTTAATAAATATTTATTGAATTGAACTGAATTCAAATAACTGCACTGACATTTAGGTATCTTGGTACATCACACATGGGGCTGGGTACAAATATATGCTACATAGTTGTGCCACATTTTACCAAAACCACTGAGGAAAAAAAAAAAACATTTTTATATCACATTAACAATGTAACATTCTCTTATATTAACAATGTCAGGATAACACTTATCAGAAATGCTACATTGTTATATTAGCACAACATACCTGGACAACTTAAAACTTTAAACACTAAATTATTAACAAAAAAAATATACATATACAAATTAGTCAACAAGCATTTATTAAGTGTTATTATGTGCCTGGAACTGTGCTAAGTGGTAGGGATACAAAAGTTTCGTTTGCTTTAGTTCACATGAATTTTGCTAGATATCAAAGTTAAAGCCAGAGGAGCTTCATAAAATGAGAAAAGGGCATGTCTGAAAATAAAAAATAATATAGCATATCTTGTAGATGAAAAGAAGACAGAAGGATAAGAGGAAGGCAAGAAAAATATTAAAAAAAACAATTTACCAACAAAAATCAGATTAGAAAATAATTTTGTGAACAATTAATTAGAGCAAATTATTTTTTAAAAAAGGATTTTAAAAGACCATTTAAAGCATAAATCACAGAGAATGAATGTTTTTCAAAACAATCATTCTTAATTTCCATGGGCAAGTAATCACTGGAAAGACAAGCTTAGATAAACTATATGAAGACATGAAAATTTTTTATAAAGTGGATGGCATTTTATAAGCAACCCCCCAGTCAAAGTATTAAGAATAAAGACATACTTTAATGGCATCTTTGGCGTCTACCACAGCAAGATCTCTAAGGGCCCATGCAATCTGTCTTTTGTAGAAGTCTCCCTTATCCGATTTCTTCACTTTTACCACATTCACCTGTACTGGCCGTTCTGTTGTTACTGTTGAGTAAAAAATAAGTACTTTAATTAGAAATATTTTTTGACCTGATATCTTTCTAATATATGTATGATCCAAGTAGTCTCTATATGTCAGAGAGGTGGTATACATTTTTAAATGGAAGGGTAACACGGTACTTTCTGAATTTTTTACTTTGTAAACAAGAATTTCCTTTGAATTAAACCTATGAAAAGAACATTTTTCTTTAATGAGAAGTAATAGGAAATTAACTGGCTGCAGCTTCAATTTTAAAAGTTACAATGAAAATGAGGTTTAATACAAAGAATAAATGACCCTTACAGAAAAAATATATCAAAAGAGTATTTTCTGTAAATTGAAAAACCCACCTGTGGCACACAAAAAACAGTTTTTCTTCTTTTTCCCTGCTTTGCAGACATTCACAATACTCAGTAAACGTTCATCATTTGGCGTGAAAATATCTCTTTGTAAAGCATGCTTGATTGCAGTCATTTTTTCTTAGCTGAAAAATTCAGATTATGAATACTGTACAGTGTGCCAATGAAAAGTTTTAAACAAGCCCTCAATTTATCATTTAGTTTTCTCATTAAGGAAAACAAATACTATGAATGACCAATGGAAAATTTTAGAAAAATGTTTTTATATCATAACAAGATGTCATAAATAGCACTTAAAGGTCAAAAAATAAAGCATTTTATAATAGTTCTTCATGATATTAACAGCTACTCTAAAATACTATCTTTACTCAAAATTATTGTTTTTCAAGATTATTATTTTGTATAATACTTTAAAAATGTTTTTCTAGCTATGTAAGCAGATGACTAAAGTGCTAAAATCTTTAAGTGATACAAATAAGTTTAGATCACTCTTTTTCAAAATGGGGTCCATCCAAAGAACCCTACCCTTCATAATTCCAATTGACTTCACTTTGCTAATTACAAGATAATGGTACCACTGTTCTTAAAAACTGCTGGCACTATTTCTTCTCTTTTCTAAGATTTCCCTGGCAGAAACAAAAGAATATACTGGCTTTTCTACTGACCCAGGATCCTCTGGCCAGTCCTGGAGCAGATATTGCCCATTATCTCACTGAGCAGTCACAATCATAAGCATTACTAGAGACTGAGATGTCACTTAATTAATTAATGCTCAGCCTTCAATGGTTTCCCACTCATTACAGGAGCAGATCCAAACTCTTATCCAGACATTTAAAACCACCCATAATCTGACATGCTTTATGTATTTAAAATTTCATGATGGGAACTCTGCTCTAGTCAAACCTCAACAACCTTAACTTTATTCCCATTTTCACTCCTTTGCATATTTGTTGACAGCAAAATATTGTGGAGAAAGGAAGCACATTCCTCATAACCACCAGCACCTACAGCTGACCAAAGATGAGCACAGGAACCCTGAGACTAGGAAGAGTTCTCCAGGTTACCAGTCTTGTTTCCAGCCCAGTTCTCAGAGCTGATGATGGTTGCATTATCCAAGGGAAAATTACCCTTGTAGAGAAGGGTCATTCCCACCAACTGTCACTCACACAGCAAGAATGCCACACAGTAGCAGACACCTTGAAGGGGAGATAAGAGGCATTTCCCCAAGCAAGTTAAGCAATCATTCCCAACTTGATCACAATTGACCTTATCTCCTTTCATACCCTGATGGAGACAGCCCAGAACCAAGAACACAAGAACTTTGGGAACAGCAAAGCTCCCAGCCTAGTGACTATAACATCACCCTGGGAAGCAACTCTTGTGGTTTGACAACTGCTCCTGTGGTTGCTAGAGCCGTATCTTTTTCAAAGACCCAGAAAAGAAAGTTCTTGCCACCAAAGTCCTTGGCATTGCCAAATGGCTCAACACCAGACACTGACATGATTTTACCAATGGAAATAACATTAAAGAAGAGGCATTATTATATGCATTGACAATTTCACCCTAAGGTCCATGGATTCTTTTCGTCTGACAGTTAAATCTTCCACAAGTCTCTCCCATTAGAATGTGATCTGCGAGGGGCAGCTATTTTACTTTTCCATTTGTATCCCCTAGTACAATGACAGCAAACCTATGGCACAGGTACCAAAGATGGCATGCAGAGCGCTCTCTGTGGGCATACAGCTGCCTCCCCCCACCCCAGAATTCGTTACTAGAAAGGTAGACTCAGGCAGAGTTGCTCTCTTCCCCCTCTCCATCCTGCAAGATGACATTTTTTCACATTTTCCACCCCTCTGCCCAGCAACACAATGGGAATTCACAGGGGGTAAGGTGGGCAGCTCACAGGTGGCAGAGCTGGAGGGGAGCAGAGCACTCAGACCCCTTCCCTCCCCGTCTCTACATGCACTGAGGAAATTCCTCAATTCACCTACTTCTTTACCCAGCAGCACAATGGGAGCACTTTCCTCTGTGTGGGGTAAAGGGGCAGGCTGGTGACCCTGGCACTTGGTGGCAGGGAGGAGCAAGGCACAGGGTCTCTGGGTGGGAGCAGGCATGGCACTTGGTCTGGAGAGTGGGGTGGGGGCAGGGCCCAATACTCTGTCTCTAAAAGGTTCTATTGCCCTAATACTTAAAAAAAAAAAATAGCATGATGCTTTTCACATACTACTTATTCATTTTTCCCTAGTCTCATCATTTATTCAAATTCTAATCATTCTTCAAAATCCAATTAGTCATACCTCTTCCTTGGAATCAACTCCAAATGGATCATAAATCAAAGATTTTGAGCTAGATGACCTTTAGAATTAGATGACCTTAGAGGTCATCCTATTTAACTCTCATTTTACAGATAAGGAAACTGAGGTCTAGAGATGCTTTCTGACCTTTCTGACCTCACACAGCTAATTCTATTCCAATCCAGGTAGATTTTTCCCTTAGAGCCCTCTAGTATTTAATGTACTATATAATTTACCTCTTAATCATAGTGCTTTTTTCACTAAAAGAGCAAGTTGTACTTTGTCCTAGAAGGAATGTCTGCCAGTAAAAATCCTGTATTTTTCTCTATTTTATTGTTATTTGTCTTAGCTCCTCAACTCTATCATAAAATTCTTGAATGCAGAAACCTTCTAGTATTTAGGTCCTTAGACTTAAAAGCCAGAAGGAATTTTAGATATAGTTCAAGTCGACTTTTTCATTTATAGATGAGGAAATAGGCTCAGAAAAATGAAGTGAGACTTGCCTATAGTCATAAAGATATCTACAATTAGCCCAATACAATCAGGCAATCTTTATCTTTAACTACCCACAGTAAAATTTCAAGCAATTTATAAACTCTCTGGGCTTTATTTTTCTCTTTTGTAAAATAAGTGTTTTGTACTAAATGAACTCTAAGGCGCTTTCAACCTCTAATAACTGGTGGTTCTAATCAGTAATGGAACAAATGAAAAAATGTAATAGAGGATGTGTAAATGAAACAAGAAACAAAGTGTTTCCCTATTTCTCTTTATCCAGCTATAAAAATAGGAAAAGTACGAATTATCCCATAGGTAAAAATACTCAGTCTTAGGAATACTTCAATATTACAGAATATTGTATAAATAAATATTTTTTGAAAAGCAGAAGTTTCTATCTAATGTCATAGAGTCTAACTCCAGAGAAGCAAAGTGGCCTATCCAAGATCAATTATACTTGCTGTGCTATAGCAGTGCCAGAGTTAGAACCAGGTTCTTGACTATTAGTCAGTGTCCTGGCCACTAAGCCACCACACCAGGTAAAGTTTGGGGGAACCTTCTACTATTCCTTATTTGCTGAAAGCACTACTGGAAGAGGAGAGAAATGAATCCTGACAGGACATAAGTGCAAGGTGCATTCTCATGACAATATTCTTATCCCTTTTTTTGCAATGGATATTTTTGGCAATCTGGTATCCCATCCCAGAAATTTATTTTAAAAATTCATAATCGAAGGAAATGCTATTTTTTAATTGTTAGTGAAAATACAGCTGCAGGCTACCTTCCCACCCCCATTGCAAGATTAAGGTCTCTATGAAATTGATTTACAGAACTCACTGAAGGGTACCACTGCTTCCAGATAAAGAACTCTCTGGTTCAATGAAAAAGGAAGACTCAGAAGGTATGAGAAAGGGGTATGTGACAGCAGATACAGTTCTGGAGCAGGAAGACTTGAGTTCAAATCCAAACTCAGATACTAACTGTGCAAATTACTGCACCTTCCTGCCTCGGTTTTCTCATCTGCAAAATGGGGATAATAGCTTCTACCTTCCGACTGCTGTATCAAATTGGGTAATAACTGTGAAATGCTGAACACGGTGCCTGCCACTAAGTAAGCGCTACACAAATATTTATTATTATTATTATTATTATTATTATGGCAGCCAGGTGCAGTGCATAGAGTGCTGGGCCTGGAGTCAGAAAGACTCCTCTTCCCGAGTTCGAATCTGGACTCACACATTTATGAGCTGTGTGACCCTGAGCAAAAATCACTTAACCCTGTTGGCCTCAGTTTCCTCATCTACCAAAATGAGTTGGAGAAAGAAATGGCAAAGCGCTCTAGTACCTTTTGGCAAGAAAACTCTAAATGGGATCATGAAGGGCGAACGTGACAGAACAATAAAAAATATTATTCTCCTGGACCTGAGGAGTAGGAGAAAGCTAAACCCTGGTGCCAGACCCAAACAGCGCGGGATCTGCTCCCGCGGGGTCGGGGCAGGAGAAGGGAAGGCGCCGCCCGAACGCTCCCCTCGGGGCTGACGCTGGTGACAGGGCAGGGGCGACGCTGGGGAGCTGACGGCCGCGTCTCCAAGGGAGAGGAGCGGCCTCGAGGGGAGACCGCAGCCTTCCCCGGAGTCACTGTGCACACGCTGCAGCCGCAGCCTCTCCCTTACCCGAGGCGCGCCGGTCAGGCTCCTTCGTGAGGGGACCGGACTGGGGCGGAGGCCGCGTCGGTTACCGGCAGCGAGCTCTCACTCTCAGTCTCTCAATGCACCTCTGGCAAAGCCCCGACCCCGCCCATTTCCTACATCCGGTCACGTGACCGGGAGTCGAACCGGAAAGAGGTACCATAGAGAGGTGTGTGTGAGAGAGAGAGCACGCGCGCCAAAGAAAAGGGGAAAGAGAGAAACAGACAAATACAGATCCGGACTCAGAACTTGAGAGAAAGAGAAACCCAATTGGAACAAAGAGGCAGGAGGAGGAGGAGGGAGGAAGGGAAGAGGACAGATGGGAGACCCAGGCTAGCTCTGTTTCTCGTGGAATTCTGACACGTCCCGAACAAGAGAATGGAAACCTAGAGCAGCTGGAAGGCATCTCTGTAGCCGTTTGACACCCCCTTGACAAAACATCTTTGTCAGTCTAGTTAAAAATATGAACATCTCAGAATATTTTTAAATAATTGAAGGGAATGCCAAATTTGTTAGTGACAATTTAAAAAACAAAACAAAAACAAAGCAAAAAAGCTCTGCCCCAGACTGTAAGCTCCTGTAGAGTAGAGACTGTTTCTTTTTCGTCCGATTCGCAATAGCCTGGGGTTTAATAAAAACCTGGCATTTAGAAAGCATTTAATAAATGTTTATTGATTGATTTGAGCCAGTTGAGTGAACATTCAGTGAACCCCCTTACTTAAGGGGAAGGTTTACACTGTGGAGATTTGTACCACTTGATAGATTTAATTATTTCAGATGTTTACAGAGTCTCATTCAATGAGAAATTCAGAATGTTAATTTACTGGATGATTTAAAATGTCCCCACTTTTGTATCCCTTCATGCAGGAAACGTTAAAATACTGTGCCTACCTTGTGCAAAGCCCTAAGTGAGAAGCTGTGTCTCCAAAGATTAAAAACAAAAAAAGGCCCTTGTCCTCAAGAGATTTACAACATAGCAATATAGTAACTGAGGCTTAGAGATAACATCCTCCTAAGGGCTGAAATTTAAATGGAGAAATCTTTATTTTCCAATTTCTTTTGCTTTTGTTGAGTTGTTTCTTTTGTTCTTTTCTGGGCACAAAAAACAGACACACATGTGTACACATACACCTAGAAGAACTTTTTATTATTACCTTTTTATGTGAATGACCTCTTCCCACAAACAGAAAGAAATCTCAAGGGCAGAAACTATAATAGCTGGCTTTTATGTAGACTTTAGGGTTGCAAAGCCCTTTGCATTTAGTTAAATTAATGTAAATTGTAACCCTTTTTTCCTTTTGTAAAGGAGTTTTGAAACAGCCCTACCCTTAGACTCAGGGCAAATGCCTACTCTGGGAGGACACTAGCAGCCAGAAAGATGCTAACCTCTTTTCCCAGATGTCTCCGGGCAGCTGGAAGTCTGGCCTCTGACCTGGAAGACTGGCTCTGACTCAGTTTTATATGTAAATTAATTTAACAAATTCCTTTTATAGATGAAAAGTTTGAGGTCTGAGTTACAGAGTTGAAATTATAATCTTATTCCAGATCCCTTATTCTTTATTATATAGTAAGTTAGTTGCTCAATATATATATATATATATATATATATATATATATTTTATTTTTTTTTTTTTGCTTGTTAATGATGAAGGGGGAAGGGAGAGTTAAGAGGAGAAGCAAGACTAGGCAGAAATACTGTGGAAAGACTTCCTCAATCCCTGTAGAAAATAAGAACACAAATTTGTGTAAATTATGCTACAGAGCTAGAATGGCCATTAAAGATCTGCTCCAATTCCCTTAATTGTACTTTTGTACTTGAGATGAATTAATTTTGCTTTCAGCAATATTCAGTAGAGTAGAAAGCCCCTCTCTAAAATGCCCCCAGGTTTAAATACAGTAAATATTCTTGATATCAACAATGTCCTTTTCCACTATTTCTGAAAGTAAGTTATTCCTCTCCAAACCACCCATAATCATTATACACAAATTCACACAATTGGACAGAGGTGTGAGGGTCCTGGCAAACTGTTGAGGGAACAGGTCCTATTAAAAGTCAGGCATTTGATCCATAGGACATCAGCATTTTTTCACCTTTCTGGTGGCCTGCTTCCTACAAGCATGCTGCTAGCTTGGAGATTTGCCTGACTTATTTAGTGGCCTCAGTACTAGCAAATATAGATGTATGAGTAGATATAGATATTGTGCCAAGCCCTATGGGCTTATGGAATAGCAATTCAGAATAAAGAAAAGGAGTTTATTTGATCTCTTTCCCTATAGAGATTGAGGTCCAACTCTACAAATACATTCATGTTCTCAGTCTTTGGAGCCCTTATTTATGCTTCTTTTGATTGTTGGTTAGAAAAGGTAGCTGAGGGCCCTTAAATAAAATAAAGAAATAACACATATTTATACTTTTTCCTGGGTATTGTTTCATCTAACTTTAATCTTTGAAATCTTAGGTGTAGAGTCCAGCTCATACATAAAATTCTTGCGTGGGTTTAAATCACCTGTGAAGGGAAGTTGGATGCTAGAAAGCAAAGGGTTAAACTTATCTAGAAAGGATGAGACATATAAGATTCAGAGAAATAAGAAACGCAGAGACAAGACATCATGTGATAAGGTCAGCATGACAACCTCTCAGATGAACAGAGGATCTTGAGAGTGACTGAGCTGAGCTGTCTTTATTAAGGAAAGTAGCAATGGGGGTTGTGGGATGTCAATCAAACAATCTGTACATCAGAAGTTTTAACATGTTAATGACAAAGCCAAAAGAGCTGATAACACTACAGATTGTCAGGTATCTGAATGCTGGCACCAGGCTTTTCTTAGGAATGCAAATGTAAGTCTTTGACATTACAAAACACCTTTAGAACTTGTGTTCCAGCCTTCCAGACTGTAGACTATCGGAGAGGTTTGAGTTCCACAAAATTTGAGCCCCAATCTAATCTAGGGATTCAGAAATCAATCATGTGAAATATAAGAAATATATCCATAAGTTTGGTCCATGAACACTTTGCTCATTAGAGTCAGCTTTTGAACCTCTTTACTATTTTCATGATTTGTTTATATCTGGAACCCTACATTAGTTGCCTTCATCATTTCTTATTTACACTTCAAATTTTTAACATTTTAAAAATGAAAACTCCACCAAATTTTTTGAATTTCCTGTTATTTTTAATTTATCTATGTATCTGTTTGAAGAAGGAAGATTTTTACAGATGTCAGAGAACACCAGCAACAGCATTTAACTTCCTTGAAACAATAAGACAATCAGGACTGTTGCCAGAATTTTTTGTTAGTAAATGTTAGAAAGGTGGGGGGAGCCCCAAACTTTTCTCTTATGCATTTTATGGTAATTTATTGCAAATGTGAATGGAATATTACTACATGGAATGAACCAGACCTCTGATTTTATTCAATCAATCAACAAATATTTATTAAATATTTACTATGTATCTAGGGACTATAAAGAAAGCTGGGGATACAAAGAAAAGCAAAAACAAACAACAAAGTTGAGAATTCCAATTGAGCAAATACCTTTTCCCAATGCAAATCAACACCTTTTCTTCATTGTAGAGTCTTAGAGAGTTTCCTAGATCACTAACATCTTAAAATGCCTTGCTTAGGATTGGTCTACCTTTATGTGTCACAGTCAGGACTTGAATGTAGGGCTTCTTGACTCTGAGACAGGCTCTCTATCCACTTTACCAGCCTGCCTCTCTATCACTACATAATCATCTTTGATGTACTATAACTATCATATAAGAGCATATTCCCACTGAGGGTCAGTTTGTCTATCCATAAAATGTGGACAACAAATACTGCCATTTAAGTGATTTTGTGAATACTTTTTTTGATGACATCTACATAGCACTTTAAACAGAAAGATAAAAATCATTGACAGAAATACAGACTTGGGAATTCAGAAGCTAGATTAGCTTTCCCATCACTAGGAGTATTCCAATAGAGGCTGGATGAGCATTGGTGGACTGTACTATAGAAAGGATTCCTGCTTAGATACAACTTGAACTAGATTATCCTTGTTACCCACTGTGAAATGCTGTGAATTCATGAGCCTTATATGTAATGATCTGTCTTTATGGGACTATCTGAGAATAGTAGAAGGATATGAAAGATAGCAATACCATAATAGTAACATGATTTAAAAAAATCACCTATTATTTCTGAGTAGACTAGTCAGTCCATGGTTCTGAACCAAGACCCTTCTGGAATAATGGTTCTCAAAATGATGCTTTCCAAGGGCCTGGTTAATCTTAAGTATTAATGTTGAAACTATGACAATTGTCAATAGTTTTGTTTTTGACAATAATTAATTTTATTTACAAGCTGTTGTTTACAACATTATTATTATTATTATTACAAAAATTTTTATAATATAGCAAGCTTTTATTGATTTCTTTTGTTTCTTATATCATAGTCATTCCCAGTGTCCTTTCCCTCCTCCTCCCAGAGAGCTATCCCACATAACTAATAGTATTTTTCAAGAGGAAAATAATCAGCACGATTAGTAGATATATTCAAAAATTTTTTTTAAAAATCTGGTGCAATATATAACCCATCTGCTTAGTTTCCAATTGTTTGCTTGTCACAAAAAGTGATGCTTTAAATATTTTGGTGTATGTGGGGATTTTCTTCTTATTGAAAATAGGTATTGATTTTAAAAACTATCATGGGCAAACTCTGGGACACAACAAAGTGAAAAGCAGTCAATACCTTCATTAAACCAACATTCTAATTAATAATATTCATAAGTTGCCATTGGTAAATTGCATAAACCTACAGAAGCAATGCAATGGAGATACTGGAAGATATATAATGCCCTTCTGATTATTCTCTCACCTGATGACTTTGTCTATTCCTCTTCCCTCTGTTTTCTCCAATTACTTTTACTGTGTTCACAATACTCAATAGATCATACATGTCCCTGGGACCTTTTCTCAGGCATGATGTGATATAAATTGTCATAGCCATCAAAGGATGCCTTATTATCTAGTCATTGGCTTACTAGTGATGAACTTCTTAGTACCTTTCTTAGCTAAGCTGGTCCTTAGGTAGCAGGCACACTCTGTCATTAAGATCAAACTTGAAATTTTTTTTTTAATTTAGTAGAACTTTTCAGGGCTTAAGCTCCATTAGCATAGTTTTTGAGAACTCAAGAGTTACCTGCAAACCAGAAAGGGAGGTTAGATAATGTGGTACTTTAATGGAGTACTGCTGTATAGGAGCAGAATGGCAACCTTGCCCTGGCATCCATATAATTTCTGAGAGAATGCTGGTTGTGCTAGCTGAATGGCTGGGCTGAGTCAATTGTCATAGAAATTTGTGATTCTGATTTTGATTAATAAATGTTAATAAACTCTTAAGTAGAGAGATGTGATCCACACGAATCAGTGTCATTCCCTTGGGCTAAAGGCCCAACAAGGCTTTCCTGAATCAGATTCAAGTATGGCATAGAACCAAGGTACATTGGAGAAGCCTCAGGCTCTAACGTGAGGGACTAGGAAGAGATGTAGACCCAGGGAAGGTTATGCCTCTTGGTAGTCTCTAATGGGAGGAGTCTCTTCACTTCTACATTACTATAGTGAAAGTGAAAGCTCTCATACAGCCAAACTTTGTTTCATAGCACCCCCTATTGATAGTACATATTTGCAACCTCTATGCAAATTTCATCGCAATATTTTTAAGATTACTTAAGATCTACTCATTTACAAACTTTTAACAGGCTCCTTTTATCAGCACACCAAGCTACAGATTGAACTGAGGGCATATCTTGATATCCTTAGTACTTTTAGTAATTAGAGAAATCATTCTTCATTTAGTAAATAATCTTATTCATCATTATTAGTTAACTCCTTTAAAAGTTACTAAGGAGCAAATGGGCAGACAGAGAAACATAAAATACTGAGTAGCAAAGAATAAACAGATTTTGCTTCATTTAATTGATTCATTATTTCTCCATAGAAATATAGTTACTAATAAAGGGGATGAGCAAATTTGAATATCGATATTTAACATGGTGATTTTTAAAAATAGGAAGCTGGTGAATGAAAACAGCATTTGGTATCAAAGTGGCAGAGGACACAGAGAGAGACACAAGAGATTGAAAGCATAGAAGCATATTCTCATAAGGACTAAACAGTCCTTGTTGTTGGAAGACCAAATTGAATCATCATTTATGTAGGTAGGATCAAAGTTCACAATTTGTAAGTCCTTTTTAAGATAAGCATGATTCAGCTTGTTTACAGTTCGGGCAAAGGCATATTTAGAAGCACAACTATAAGCTTCCAATCTGTAAACTTTCTTGAAATGCAAATCAAAAAATGGGTTATCCTAAAAGAAAAAGGGAGGAGGAATCATTATTTTTGTCATAATCTCAGAGACAGATACCATTGTTTCACCAATCCCCATTGTAGGATCTCCCATGTTTATTAGTCATTTAAAATATCAACATCAAGGATATATTTTTAAAAGCCTTCTAAACATGTTCAGTTCAAAATTAACATTCCTACATGAATACAATATTCTCAGTCCCCCTCCCCAATTGAATGTAAAGTAAGTCTTTCTGATAGTGCAAATTTTTTTCCACAACAGAAACAATAAAACATTATCTGGGTTTAAGGAATTACTAAATTCAGTTGTCTTTCCTTCTCAGTGTATGTGGATTTATTTGAAACATAGAAAGGAGTATAGTAATATAAACCTCCCTAAAGAATCCAAGGAAGGTGAAAAGGAGGGTTTTTTCTTTTTTTCCTGAATGGTACAATATTTTCCCCATCCCAAGCTCAGAAATGGAACATTAAGCTTTCTACCCTTTCCATACAACATGCTACCATTATACTGACTTTGAAAGATACAAGACTAATCCTGGCATAAAAGGTAAGCCAATTAATTCATCTTTTGACATTGCTGTTCAATCTAATCAATAACACTATTAATTTGATATTGACAGTCATATATAAGTGCTTATTTGAAAAGACAAATCCCTTTTATGCTTGTTGAAAATAATTTATTCTCTGATGAATTTGTATTTCTGTAACATTTTAAACTATGCTCCTTTCTGAATTTGGCAGCACCACTTTTTCATGTCTCAGCTATATCTGAATGGCCAGAGAGTTGTGAAATCAGCTTATGAGCACTTTATTCAGGTATAACAAGCCATCTACTTATTCCTAAATTATGTTTCATTTTATAAATTTAATTCTTAATTCTTCAGATGGTAATGAATAAATTCTATTATCTCTAATTGGATTTGTGGTCATAATACAATGCTTTTTTCCAAGTTAACACAAAGCTTATTTCACTGAATCCAACATACTTCTTTAAGGTCTATTTTCTTTGTTCTTCCAGGAATATGCTGAAGATATTTTAAGAAATATATAAAATATATTTGATTAAGAAATATATGCTTGTGGGAAGCTAGTTGGCTTAGTGGATAGAGAGCCAAGATATTCTAGATTTAAATCTTACCTCAGACACTTCCTACCTCTGTGACCCTTGGCAAATCATTTAACCTCAATTGCCTAACTCTTACTGCTCTTCTATATTGGAACTGATACTTAATATTGATTCTAAGACAAGAAAGTAAGGGCTAAAAAAAAGAAAGAAAGAAATACATGCATGGGGTGACCCCATGGACTATTATCTTATATCATGATAATCCTAAGAGAAGGTATAATAATGTCCTTACCACAACCTCTTCTAAAAAAATCCCCAAAGTGTAAAAGACAACCAATGCAAGGAACAAAACTCAAGAGCTCAAGTGTATTGTAAATGACAGCATCTGAGAAATATATGATGAGGAATATATATGTAGCAGTCATGAAGCATAAGCATGACAACCAATGGACAAATTGTATTATCCTTTGGTATCCACACAAAGACAAGAGAATGTGAGGAGGGCTGCTAGCTAGCACATTAGGTGGGTCCCTTGTTATAATTTGAGGGGAGGGGATGGGCAAGTGTTGGGCAAGGATAGATTAGTTTTAATTTGCATTATTAAAGGGAATATCAGCAAGGTCATGGATCCATGGGAATACAAGAGCACAAATATGATATTAGCAATTTATTGAGTTTTAAATTTAGGCTTAATATAGTTAGTTGAGTGAAGGATGAGTGAAGATGTACATTTGTAACTTTTTTTTAATACCCGTGCAGAAAGATGTGAGGAAAATAGTGACTCAGTAGAGGTTTTAAAAACAGAAGTTAAAATACTAAGAGAAAAACTGAAAAGACAGGGAGAGACTATAGCTCCTCTCCAAGAATCTTTCAATCCCTTACCTGCCTCTTCTGTGAGAAGAAGGGCCACACAATGATGAACTGTAGGAATTTGTTAAGAATAATCAGAAATAACACCCAGTTGAATAATAACCATAGAAATAATAATAGGAATAATAATTATAATGATTCCAGGAATCGCAGCTTTAGGAGTGATAAATATGCTAGGAATAAAAATCAGGAAGATGATAACTCATATGAAATGACCCCACAAAAATATCTCTTAAGTGGAGCTCGTCCACGAAATACTTTAGGGTGCTACTGCCCTTCTACGTGGGGCAGAAGGTAAACTCTATTGTTTTTAGTTTTGTCTCCCCTTAAAATAGCAAAGAAGAAATTGCACCATCTTTTTTTGTAACATTTTGTGCCTTTTGTAAAATTTTTTTTCTTTCTTGAATGTATTATTGCTTTTCTACCTCATTTGCACTCACACTGCAGATCAAGTAAAGTTAAAGAAGAAATGAATCTTATTTTTTAGCAAGTAGATTCTATATTTTACCTCTGTGATTCTGAAATATACACATTTTAAAATATTTTTGTTTTTCTTCTTGCATGTGCGATATAATATTCAACTTTTTCTCTCATTTTTTGTATTTGAAGCACAGGTCACCAGTATTAAAAGCACATTGAATTCCTGGATTTTTATTTTACAATTGCCTTTTATTTTTCTAATAGAATATTTGGTTTTTTAAAAATTCCTTGTACTTAAAGTACATATAATCAATATTAATTTTTGATTCTGCAGTCATATAAGTTTAAAATATATTTGCTATAATATTAATGCATACCCCCAAAGTCCTAGATTATGGTTATCTGTCATTTATTATTAAATATGTAAAACCATGATTAATGATTATGTCTGATTCCAGAAGAAGGGAACAACAGAGCCACCATACAGTGCAAGAAGCACAAGGTCATGGAGACCAATCAGTCCCATTGGGATTGATGAGAAACCGAATAGTGCCATGGAGCACAAAGTCAAAAAGACCATGCTAATCCAATTAGGATTGTTGAACTTTTATGTCAATATTAAAGGATGTGAGATTATTCTTAATTGAAGATTGATAATAGTTCAATCCTCTGGAGACCATCTTTAATATATTAAACCCATAAAACCTCTTTTTCACCCTTACACTTTAAATTTAGTTTCATTCCTATTCCATTTCAAAGTTATCTTCTTTCTTGTTCTAAACTCTTGCATTTAGAACTACATGATTTTTGTTTAAAACAATAAATATGCTAATTTCTGAGAATTTAGTTATAAGAGCTGTGAGAAGACACAATTCCTAGAGCATTAGATTTTACATTATAAGTAAAGGTCATATATTGAGAATGGCAATGCTAGGCACAGTCTACAATTCTATACTTTAGAAAAATATATCAAAAATTTTCAGAGAAAATATTGATATAAACTTTTGAATGGAAACTCTCAAGTGGGATGTAGTTTGTGAAAAAAAGAGATTATAAAAATGAAATTTTGAAAATAAGAATAAAAGTGACCTTCATAAAGAAAATATTATGGTTGAACAAGGAGCTCTCTGATGATCTCATATTTTTACATTTTACATATTATATGAAGATATTTCCTGGTTGTGACATGTGATATGTAAGAGTCAGAAAGATGGGTATTCAATATAGATTGAATGTAAAGAATGGCACAAACCTTTAAGAATAGTGACAGGATATCTAAGACCCAGAATGTTTTGAGGTTTGTGAATCATACCAAGAACATCAAAGAGAATTTTTCAGAAACCCTACATTTAGGAAAAAAGATGAAGAAGGATGGGATTAGGAGCAATAATGTTAACACATGACTGAAAGAGGAGAAATTTTGAACTTTTTGCTTCTATATATTTTTAATAAGGATTATGATCTTTAAGCTGATAAAAATAGAACAAACACTTGAGAAGTGAATGAAGAAGTTGCTGCTTTCAATGATTTCAAATATGTAGCCCAAAACCATTTGTTTGCATCTTGGAGTATTGAAAAAAGAAGAGGAAATGATTATGCAACAATTGTCAATAATTTCCCAGAAATTCTGGAGAAAGAGTACTACAACTGTACATAGTTGTTGTAGAAATTGGTCCCAAGTTTTAAAGGAGAAAAGAGTAGATTCTGAAAACTATAGAACAGTAGCCTTGTCATAAATCTCCTGCAAACTCTACAATGGATTACTAAATATATGGTTTCTGAGCATTTAGAAAAAAATATTGTTGCTTAGAGTCAGAATAGATTCATTGCAGGTCTAGTAATGCCAAATTATTTAAATTTCTTCTTCCTTTAAAAAAATAGGATTATTATATTGGTAGAGTAAAAGAATGCTATAAAATATATCTTCATTTTTGCAAAGCTTATTTCACTTATTTCATGATATCTTTGAAGTCAAAATAGAAAGTTCTGCATTGGCCCTAAGAGAAGGTGGAGACCCATTAGAAAGATAAGAGAAATTCTCAACTGATTCTGGGGCTTTTGTGTTCTTAACAGTGTAAATAAAACTTGTTTTGTCTGATGCTTTATGAACCCAAGTCCTTAAATAGAGTGTTAATAGATTCCCTTTGTGGGGGAGTACCATTGGCTGATGTTCCCAGGCAGCTCTATGTTGCAGGTATAATGAGTAAACTGGTGGATAACTTTTGGAAATTGTCAGATCATAACATTCTAAGATTCCCTTTTTATTAGAGCAGCCAAGCTAGAGAAGAGAGAAATCTTCAAAGTTTAGACCCAGGCCCTTTCTGTTGGGAAGGTGCCTCTGATATAAGCATTATGTATTTGGCACTACAATCTATACTGACAAACAGGCAAGTTTGAGAAGGGCCACCTATGTGTTTAAAGACCTAAAACCATATCTTATGAAACATATTGAAGAAACTACAGATAGATATCTTGGAAAAGAAGTTACTTAAAGGAAACATGATAGTTATCTACTGGTATCTGAAAGGTTATCATTTCCAAGGGATATTAGATTTATTCTGTGTAGCTCCAAAGGGAAGCACCGATGCTTGTAAGGTATAAGGGAGCATATTTAAATTCAGAATGAGGAAGAACTTTCTGACAACCAGTTTGTTTGTTTTTAAGAAAGTGATTGGAAATATTCAAACGGTTTATATGATAATCTTCTAAAAATAGAACAGATAGGAGCCCTATATTGAATGGGAAGTTAGATTACATAACTGCTAATATTCCTTCCAAATCTAAGATTCTATGATTCAATTAATTTAGTTGTGATCTCTATTGGAGGGGGAATGGAAGTAATGAGAATTCATATTGGATTGGGAATGGATCCAGGAAGCCCTATGAGATAAAAGAAGGGGGTTGCAAATCCAGCTAACTTAAAGGTCATAAGGATAAGATTTTGAGATTGACAGGGGGATTAATTGGGAGATCCTAGACTATATATTATGTTTAATAGAAAAGGCTTCATATGTTCACAAAATGGAACAAAAATATTGATAAATTCTTTTTACCAAAAGGTCAGTCACAAAATACAATATCTTAACAATTATTGAGTATCATAAATATATGAGGATACAGAAGGCTTAGCAGATTATTTCAATATTTGTATTATAAAACAGCACTTACAGTATCAGCTTCTTTTCCATCAATCATCTCCAGATCATTCAGAGACCACTTTTTGGTTACTTCATATTTTTGTTCTAGACCTATTCTGTAGTGTTTCACGATAATTATTTTTACTTCTTCTCTTTTAGTCACTGCAAAACAAAAAGTACTTATAGTTTTCATAGACTATCAGATGACAATGAAATAATTCAATATATTACTTATATATTTCCTTTTCATTTTATGACCTCAAAGTATTTTATTCCTGTTCTTTAATGTTCTTACTGCAACTTTACAAACTTAGAAAAACATTTTTATTTATTACAAGTAGAGGAACTAAAAAATCCATCAACCTGGAAAGGACCTTAGAGATCATCTAGAACACTGTGTTCATTTTCAGAGAAGAAAACTCAGACCCAAAGAGGGGAAGTGACTTGTCCAAGTATAATAGCAATAGGTTTCAGTGCCAGTGTTGTAATCTGACTCTTATTTCAATGAACTTTGTAGCATACCCGATTGCCTCAAAATTATAATTTTTTTAAAAGTCAAATCTATAGTTTCATTGGATATTAAGGTACTGGTAAGAAACATTTTATATGTTTTCTACCAAAACATTTGATCACTTTCTATGAATTTAACAGTCTCAGAGATTTGGCACTAAGAAGTTAAATGAATGAACATCTTTTCCCAGAAGCAGATCCCTGCTATCTTCCACATGAGTGTCTCTATTCTTTAGTGACCAGAATATTCACCAAAGCTGAGTTATACATATAACCTTCAAATAACTGGGGCATGATGGGTTCAGTTATATAAACACTTTTTAAAAAATCCATTGTATTACAAAATTGATATTATTTAGTTCCAGCTGAAACATATGAGCATGTCCTCAAAATAAAATATAAGATGATATTCCCTAAAATTAAAAAAGAAACCACTTAGCATCACATATTAGTTTTAAATAGTGCTAAGGCCAGAACCCAGAATCCCTGAATTCTAGCATTATTAATCAATCAATGTGTATTTATTAGTCACCCATTATATGCTTCTAACATATTTGGATGCTATTGGGGGAAACAAAGAGAAAACAGTACAAGATAGGATTTAAATAAAGGAGGTAAATGGAATTTTATAGGTTATAGGAATTTTATAGGTTTATAGGTAAACATTTTGTGTTGGGGGGAACTGAGCCACCTATATATGCATTTTACATTGAAAAAACTAACTTGCCTAAAGTAGACAACTTGCTTAGGGAAGGGTGAGAAATAAAATTCTGGGGAAAGAATATGGAGGAACTTGAAAACCATATTTTATATTTAATGAGATAAGCAATAAGAATTTGGGTTCTTGAATGACATTCTTCATTTTAATCTGCTCTGCTACAGTCCTAATCTGACTCATTCTGATGAAGCGACCTTGAGATCTCAAAGATCACACTAATGAAGTGCAGGCTCTGACAAATTCTACCAAACTAGAAAAACATTGAGTATGATGCAAGTAATGGATTATATGTCTGTTGTCAAAGGACCAGATTACCTAAACTCTTAGAGGTTAATCAGTAGGCTAACCTTAGGATCAAGTTCTTCAGTCACTGTAGAGCATTAAAATCTCAATATTAATTGAACAAGTACACAGAAATGCTGTCATTTCAGTCTTGGAGAAGTGGTAAGCAATGGGAAACTTTATGATTTCTTGAATAGTGGAATGAAAGGCTTGTTTTAGAGTAAATAGTTCGGAAACGGTACACAGGATAAATTGGAAGGGAAAAAGGACTCTCCAATTAGAAGACTTTGGGGAGTGATCTAGGTACGAAATGGTGAGTACCTGTAAGGGCAGTGGAAATTAAAAGGAAAATCTGAAAAACTTTTTAATGGAAGAGAAAAGGATTTAGTGGATTTAGCTATAAAAAAGTAAGGTAAGATAGTAAGTCTGATTTCAAGTTTTCTAGCCTGGGCAACTTGAAAATGAGAGATGGTATGGGGAGAAAGGAAATGAGTTCAGTTTTTAATATTCTTAGGCTTCTAATATCCTGACTATATGTCATGAAACATCCTTGAAGGATCAGAGAGTGAGAGGGTTATTAGAGATGCATTAAAAACTGTAGTAGATGTTCAAAAAGTCTTTTGTTTAGAGTCATCAAATGGTAATTATTTTTGTTCAGCTACATTTTGATTTGCTATGTCTTTCTAATCTGTGTTAAATGATCAGGTCAATGATTCCAGTTTTCTCTCTTATATTGGCTTTATTAACTCAATTCATTTTCCACTTTGGCATGATTCACACTGCTACTCAAATCTTGCTGTGTTGGGGTCCACTGCAGTTGTGACTAGCTTAAGGTTACTAAGGTTATATTCCCAGGCACTATGGTAAATCTTTTGATATCTAAGCCTTTCCTCTCCAATTAGTCAAAGACTCCTATGGGTTAAAAGGAGAACATAGACCAAAGGATAGTTGGAATGTGCTCATAGTTAGATGCAAGGCAGAGGTTTAGGTAAAAATAAAAAGCACAAAAAAAGGAATAACCCAAGAGTTAGGAGAACTCAATGCCATGGAAATTAAGAAAGGAGAGAGTTGCAATAAATTAGTCATATGAAATGACTTATGGTACTTGAGGGGGATGAAAGTGAAGAAAAAGTCTTTGGATTTTCCCAGGAGGAAATCACTGGTTACTTCTTTGAAAGCCATTTTGGTTCAATGTTAAGGGCAAAAATGAGTTTATAAGAGAAATGGAGAGAAAGTAAAGGTAATAGCATGGGATTAATGTTACAGAAGGAACTCCAAAAGGGAGAGAGAGAACAGGATCAGCTATAGGGCTTTGGATTCTTCATTGGCTAACCCCTATTTGTCCAATTGGCCTAACTCCTTTCAATTTCATAATGCTGAATGATAGGCATTTCAAGAGGCATTTCTAAAGTAGAAATTGTATTACACTTAAAAATTAAGATAAATGATAAGCATAAAGTGAAGGCTATAATGCAAAAAAAAAAATAGCCAAGTGAAACATTGCATCTAGATTAGCTTGATCCTATAATTCCCTGGGAGAATATCCTTTTACTCACTGATAGTTATTACACAATTCCACTTATGATGCTACTAAAACCAAATCTATGATGTGATGTGTTTTAGAAACACTTTTCTGTTTTAAGACAATGTGATAAATTTCCATTTTGCTCTTGCATTAATACACATATTGCAGTTTAATTTTGTTGGCAGCAGAATGCATGCATGGAGATTACAGGCTGAGTCAACTCCAGCCAAAGTGGACTCTTTGGTTCTTGGCTTAGGAGAATTCTTAGAGTCTCATAGGCTCTGAAGAGGCTATTTTGCCAAATTAAAGCTCTCCTATGCCTCTGAATTTTCCCAAAGTGTTTAACTGTTAACACTTAGTTTCTTATTATTTTGACTTCAGTAATACTGTTAAGTGCTAATGTAAGACCAAATTTAATTAAACAAACATTTATCAAGTACCTACAGATGCAGCACAATATAGTGGATGGAGTCAAAAGAGACCCAGGTTCAAACTCTGCTTCCAACACTTACTAGCTACTGGGTGACCGTGAGTGTCATTTAATTATGAAGCCTTAGTTTCCTCATCCATAAAATATGGAACACTTTGTAAACATTAAACCAGTAGATAAATGTCTACTAAAAATAAATAATTTCATTTAAGAACCCTGCATTAGGTATTAGCGACCTACTTTTCTGAGCATGAGTTTTTTTTAAAATTTATTTAATTAATTAAGAATATTTTTCCATGGTTACTTATTCATGTTCTTTCTCTCCCCTCCTCCCAACCCCCCCCCCTCCTGTAGCCAGAGGAGAATTCCACTGAGTTTTGTCATTGATTAAGTCCTATTTCCATATTATTAATACTTGTATTAGGGTGATCATTTAGAGTCTATATCCCCAATCATGTCCTGAGCATGAGGTTTTCTAAGTGGTCTGAAGGATAAAATGGAAAATGAAAGAACTGCCTTACAAAGGTTAAAATTTCTTTTTTTTTAAAGAAACACCAAATTTTATTTGACCACATACACATGCCATTTTTTATTTTTTAAATGCCAGACTTTTAAATTGTTATATCCTTTATATAAGTAAAAACTTGAAGAGTGTATTTCTTTTTTAAAATGAGGATTTTAAAAAAACTAATAAGCATTAAGGAAGAATAACATTAAGGAAGGAAGAAAGGGAGGGAGGGAGGCTAAAAGGAAGAGAAGAACTAAAAAAACACTCATAACAAATATCCATAGTCAAGCAAAGCAAATTCTTTCATTGGCAATATCCAAACATATATGTCTCATTCTGCAATTTATGAAAAGGGAATCCTTTATTCCGTTTGCCTAGTTGGAGTTAACACTTTGGTTACCTTTTGATTGAATCAACAAAAGCTTGAACTAGCTGAAGGAGCTCTCAAACCACTTAGAGAATTCACACCCTCAGAAACTTAATCATCCAGGAATCTGTGAACCCTTTTGATGAATATTCACCCCTCTAGAAGATGAGATTTAGAAAATTCACACCTTTAACTGTGAATCTTTTTTATGAGAACTTAACCTTCAGAAGGTGAGAAGTCAATCCCTGAGAAGTGCTAGACAATTTGGAAACTATGATTGGCCCCTGTGAACAGGGGCAGGGACAAGAAGCCCCTATAAAAGGCCCTCAATTTCTGGGGCCAGAGGAGTTGAAGAAGGAAGTTGGCTTCAAGAAAGAGTTGGATTTCAAGAAGGTCATCTCAAGGAATAAAGTTGGTTTCAGGAATCACCTTCAGCTAGAGTCATTGTCTTGACCTGCCTCCTGGAGGGAACTTGAGTGAGTGGATAGCTGGCTTTCCTTTCCTGTCATCTGGAGAGAGTTTAATTCCTATTGAAGGTCAACAAGTCCTGGCTGAGTCAAACAGGTCTGCATAGAGTGGAAGTTACTCAAGTAGCAAGATTGCAATATGTATTTCTTTTGTATTTCTTTGCTTTCACTTTTCCCACCTCTTTTGTAAATAATAGCTATTAAGGTCATTTCAACTCTGAGGAATAATACTTTGAATCAGCAACCACCACTATTATTTATAATCTTCATGTATTTTAGTCAAACCATTAAAATTTAATTCTTACAAATTTGAGCCCATAAATTGTCAAAAGGTAGATAATCATCTACAGTTCTTTGGAATTATGTTTCATTATTTCCATTTATCAGATTTCTCAAGACTCTCAAAGTTGTTGTTTTTTCTTTATAATGTTACTCTTCTATAAATTGTTCTAATTCTGTTCTTTTCATTTCATCTTATTTCATGTAGTTTGTCCTAGTTTAGATGTCAGTTTTATAATTTTTCTCGTATAATAATATTCTACTTCATTTATGTATGATATGTGTTTAGACTTTCTCTAATTGATTGTTATGCCCTTAGTTTTTAGATTTTTGTTACTATGAAAACAGTTATGTCCTTTTCCTTTTCCTCTGATCTTCTTAGGGTATAAGCTCAGTAATTTTATTGCAGAACCAAAAGATGTGAGTGATTTCATGACTTTTTGAGGAATAGTTCCGAATAACTTTCCACAATGGCAAGACCAACTCACAGGTCCACCAATAGTGTATTAGTCCTTGTTTTTTTCCATAGTCCCTCCAAAATTTGTCAATTTCTTCTTTTTTTTTATCTTTGCCAATTTGATGGATGTGATATTAGAACCAATGAGGGTATTTCTAAATGCCCCAAATAAATCAGTGTAACTACCAGATCTGACATCTATATATTGTTGTTGTTTTTAAAGCAGTGATGGGAAAAGATTTCTTTTATCTAGATCTATTTCCTTAGAAACAGGCTGTATAGGGCCATTGCTCTCACTATCTTTTGTTTACCTGCTTCATTTAAAAATTTTAAGCAGATACTAGGAGAAATAAAACATTTTCTTAAATGTCTTATGCTATATTGTTAAAACTCATCATATTGCAATCTTGCTACTTGAGCAACTTCCACGTCTATGCAGACCTGGAGATAACAGCATGTGTGCTCCAATTTACTGCGTCAAATAGTGATTAAAATGATGAATAGAAAGGTTAAGATTTCTAAAAAGTTTTCTATGTTTTTATTTTAAAAATCTGCTTTAAATCTTTTTTTTTGTTCTTTACAGTATGAAATTGCTAAGATAACACATAACACTTTGCCAACCTTAAACCACTATACAAATCTGAACAGAAAATGGAGTTTCCAGATATTTATAACATTTTATTCTTTGCACACACAGTATTACCCAGTTAGTTGCACATCTGCTTTGAATTATGTACATTTTTAAATGCTTTTGAACAACTTTATCCTCATTGTGACTAATGGGAAAGTATTTATGAGATTTATCCTTATATGTGATAGTTTTTTTTAATCCTTACCTTTTGTCCTAAAATTGATATTAAGTATCAGTTCCAAAGCAAAAGTGCAGTAAGGGCTAAGCAATTGGGATTAAGTGACTTGCCCAGGGTCATACAGCTAAGAAGTGTCTGATGCCAAATTTGAACCCAGAATCTCTCATGTCCAGGCCTGATTCTCTATCCATTGAGTCATCCAGCTGCCCCATGATGCAATTTTTGTAACTATAGTAGTAACCGGTCCATAAAAAAATACAATCCAAAATCTCATTATCAGTTAGAAAGCATTCTTAATTAACAAGAAGCTAATCTAGATGCAATGTTTCACTTGGCTATTTTTTTTTGCATTATAGCCTTCACTTTATGCTTATCATTAATCTCAATTTTTAAGTGTAATACAATTTCTGCTTTAGAAATGACTCTTTGAAATGCCTATCATTCAGCATATGGAATTGAAAGGAGTTAAGCCAATTGAACAAATAGGGGTAAGCTCTGTCAGTTTGTGGCAAGCTATATAGAAATGCCTTCATCAATATGGATGTCTGAATCTTAACATTTAACAGTTAATGTGATTTTGGATAAGAATCTTTCATATGAACCTTGCTTAGAATTGAAGAGCTTCTATTTAGTATTTGGAAAAGTAACAATGTTGGTTTAATTTAGGATTGGTAGTTTACCATCGCCAAGCAGTTCATCAGATATATCACATATATTTAAAGGAGTAAGTGTCCTGGCTTTGGAAGAAGCTAGCTCATTTGTAATTAATTTGTTGATAATTATGACAATGTAATCCAACAATTCTAAAATTCTTAAATTATAAAAATTAGGAGAAAACAGTGTATTAAAATGGAACCTTAGCCAAAATCAATGTTAATACCTATAATTTTATATGTCAAAAGCAAATGTGTTTTTGAGGATATGGACTGGATCTGTGATTTGATTGGTAGGAGGAACTCCCAGATGAGGGAACTCTTACTAATGCAGTTAATCACATTTTTTTGAAATTTATATTATTAGAGCGTTAGCTAGAGCACTGAGAGATGGAACAACTTGTACAGGATCATGTGGCTAGGATAGGTCAGACATAAGTGCTAAACTCATCTTTCTTATTTTGAGACTATCTGCTATGCTGTGGAGAAACTCTAATATGAGCTACCCACCATTTCAAACTGAGACCCTGTTTTGACCCGAATCTAGAAGTAGAAAACATTTTATTTGAACTCTCCCATAGAGACTTTTAACAATATCCCACAAATGCAATTTGGTCTAGTGAATGTGCATGTGTGAGTGAATGAGTCCAAGTAAATATCTTTTGAAGAATAGCTTGTGATGTGCAAAAATCTTGTTAAATATTAAATGTTTTATATATTTATTTCTTTAAAAGTTTTATGAAAATTAAAGCTCTTGATGAACAGAAAGTATTGTACTGTATTGCTCAAGATACCTGCCTTCTGTAGCTAATGGCATTTTATTGCTGTTTCATCTTTAATCTTCTGATTCTCCTAACTTTAACTTTAATCTTAATAAAAGGAGCATGAATAGATTTGTCCCAAGACACACTGTTCTTATGTACTTTCTTTTTGACTATTGGACTTCTGTGGGTTTTCAAGACTAATCCTGATAGCCAGACCTGGAGGTGGGAGGTTCTGGGTTCAAATCTAGCCTCAGACACTTCCTAGCTGTGTGATCTTAGGCAAGTTACTTATCTAGCCCTTGCTTTTCTGGCTCAGAGTTATTACTAAGCAGAAAGTAAGGGTTAAAAAACCCCAACTAATCCTAAAAAATTGGCCTTGAGCTGCTTCTTTTTACCCAATAACCTAAATTCACAGTCTTGACAACAGTGTTTCCAAATTTATCTAGACTTTCTCTTTTTTTTTAAACCCTCACCTTTCCATCTTAGAATCAGTATTGTGTATAGGTTCTAAAGCAGAAAAATGGTAAGGGCTAGGCTATGGGGTTCTAGTGGCTTGTCAGGGTCATACAGATGGGAAGTGTCTGACTCCAGATTTGAACTTAGGGCCTCTCGTCTCTAGGTCTGGCTCTCAATCCACTGAGCCACCCAGCTGCCCTCTAGACTTTTTTCAAATGCATTTAGTGGTTTCCTTTTATTTATTATTTCTGGATGTACAGAGACCACACCATTATAAATGATTTTACAAAATCACTTGTCACTCTAGTTCATGGCAATTTTGTTTGCTATCTGTGTTCTTTATTTGTCACACAGAGAGAAAAGAATAGTAAATATGCCCTGAATTGCCCTGTATTGTCTTTAGAATCTTAGTATGTATCACTAATATTCAATTTAGGCTCTTTGGAAATATGAAATATTTTTTAAATGTTAATATATCTTTGAAATAAAGTAACTTATTTAAAATTAGTTTAAAAGTTGCTCCAACATATTGTGCAAAAAATTTTCCAAAAGAAATTTCCTTTACTTTTCTAGACCTTGGCTTCCTTGTCTATAAAAAAATGGAGGAGGGTGTTAGATTATAATAAAAGGTCTCTAAAGTCTCATCCAGTCTAATAAGCTATTATTCTAGACTAAGCTATAATGTACTGTGATGTGCTATGCTATGTTATGCTTTACTATGCTATATGTTACTATTATAATCTTCAGTCTTTATTTCCTATCCCCCTTTGGACCATATTTTATAAAGCTTTATTTCTTTTTTGGGTGTGTGTAAAACATTAAACAGTAAAAACAAAACAAAACAAAACTCCGTGAGGACCAGAATTATTTTCATTTTTTTTTTTTACTTTGTATCTCCAGCATAACACCTATTATGGCATCTTGCATATAGTAGGGATAGAGAATAGATCTGTGATTTCATTGGCAAAGGGAACTCATGCCAGAGGATTCCCTTTTTCAAACCAGATTGCTACCTTCTCTGCCATTTATAGTCTTAGCGAGCTACCTAGAATATTGAGATATTTAAGTGCCTTGCTGAAAGTTATAAAAATCAGTGGGACTTGAACCCAAGTCTTTTTTCTAGTTTCAAGATTATTAGGCCATGCTGTATCTTGAATGCTGAATTGAAATAAGTGTGACTCCATTTCATGTCTTGGGAGATTATTTTTAACTTTTGGGTGCTTTAGATCACTGCCTTAGCCATTATCTTTAGTATAGTGTTTTGCATCCACAAGATTCGAGGTGCCTGGTCTTTCCATAAGGAGGAGACTTTTCATTGTTAATGATAGCAAAAGACTTAGTAAAAGATATTCTTAGGGATGGTACAACTTGGTGGTGCAGAAGACAGAATGCTGGCCCTGGAGTCAGGAAGATTTAGCGTCTTGAGTTCAAAACTGACCTCAGACTAGCTGTGCGGCCCTGGGCAAATCACTTAACTTTGTTTACCTCAGTTTCCTCATATGTAAGATGAGCTAGAGCATAAACGACAAACCATTCCAGTATCTTTGCCAAGAATATGCCAAAATGGAGTCATGAAGAGTTGGACTCAGTTGAACAACAAATCTCAGGGATGTTGAGAGTGAATTCTGAGGAGGAACCACAAGCTGACAGTATAGTCTGCTTGTGGTTAGAAAGAAGTTGCTGCTTGTATTTCTTTTCTTCTGGGAATGCCAATAAATTGTAGAGAGGAAGGATGAGACATAAGTGGAAGAGGTACAGGAAGTGTGGCCGATGTTAGGGGATATCTGATTTAGACATATATCAGATAAAGTTTCACTATCTGTAATTAAAGTCGATTCTGACCTACTGGCTGGGAACATAACATGTATTGTTGACTAATATCAAGCATATAAGTAAGTCTACATATATGAATATGCATATATTTCAAATATATGTGTTTTTCAATGTGTCACAGAAACAATTGACATTGACTAAAGTTCTTCCAGAATCAATTGTTTTAAGAATGTACAAGTTACAAAAAGTAAGCAGATTTCGGAGAAGGAAGAGATAGCAGTTTGCTAAGGGGAAAGTCTACATTCCTTTTGAGATCTCTGAAACTGAAACACACTATTGAATCAATTTATTCTTATGAATTTTGAAAGTCACAAGAGTTTTAGAGGTGCTGAGATTGAGAGCTGTATTGGACAAGGGAGTATCGTGTGGTTTATTGTGTGGAAACATATAATGACATTCTATTTGAAGTTAACCACCTTTCAAATGCAAAAGAATTTCTTTCACTTCTTATGAATAGTGAAGGAAATGCCCCAAATACAGTATGTTAAATGCAGTCTAGATATAGAACAGGTGCCTTCAGAGTCAGGAAGAGTTGACTTCAGGCCCTTGATCAGACATATATTGACTGTTCAACCTTGGATGACTTAAAGTCTTCTCTTGGTCACCAGGCCTTTCAGGGGCAGATCAGATACCTAAATGCTCTGATAGAGGGAGTTTCTTCGCTAGGAGTTCCCTATGCCAAAGAAATCACAGGCCTCGTCCATAATATGAATCACACCAAATGTACTTATTTCAATCATACCAACATATTTTTTAATTCTAGTAACTGGATTATTGAACTTTAGCTGAAGTGATGCTATGTTATAGACTATTAAAACCAGAAAGAAATGATTTCATTTTCTAGATGAGGAAAACTGAGGCCAAAAGAGGTTCAGCAAGTTTCACAAGTTGTAACAGTCAGTTGGTGGTGGTGCAGTACTGCACCTGGAGTCAGGAAGATGGGAGTTCAAATCCTTCCTTAGAAATTTACTAGCTATTGGCTTGCATCCATTCTATATCTAAATTTAGGATAACTTTCCTCTTCTTCTAGGTACCTCTTTCCCATTGGAAATCATTTTCATCTCTCTATTCCATCCCTATGTGTTATCATTTGGCTTTCTGTTCTGCTGTGTCCTCAACTCTCATCCCTTCTTCCTCATTTCTTAGAGAAATGGACCAAGGTGGGAGCCTGATCATTTCTGAAGAGAGCCCAACACCAGCTCATGTTGATTTCTCTCCTACAATAGCCTGTACCGTATCACTTGGGATATATTTCCTAGTAGCTTTTCCCCCTTCACTACAATTTGTTTGAAGGTGGGGTGGAATATGATATTATTTCATGGCAGCCAATGTAGTATTTATTAACTTTGTGCCCTTGGACAAGTTACTTTCAGACCCTCATCTGTAAAATGGGGAAAATGCTATATACACTACCTATGTGAAAGTTAGGGTGAGGATCAAGTCAACATGAATTTATTAAGCATCTAATAGGTAACAGGCACTATCCTAAGTACTAGAGATATATATTAAAAGATGCAAAAATAGTTCCTGGGCTCACAGTCTAGTGGGGGAGATAAAACATGCAAAAGACTATGTATAAACAAGCTATACACAAGATAAATGGGAGATAATCAACAAAGGAAAGCTACTAGCACCAAGGAAGATCTGGAAAGGCTTCCATGGGTTTATACACTCTTGTGAGTTTTTATAGAATTGTTTCATGTGTATTAGTTTTGTCTCTCTAACTGGCTTGTGAATTCCTTGAGTGCAGAGCCTGTGTTCTGCTCCTTTTTAATCTCCTCCTATAGTACCTAGTATGGTTGTGAACATACTATGGAGCATACTATGGGGAGCTTTAGAAAATCAATTCAATTAAATGTTGATTACAAAAAGGGGTGCCTTAGTGGATTCAGAGCCAGACCTGGAGAGCAGAGAGTTCAAATCTGGCCTCAGACATTTCCTAGCTATGTGACCCTGGACAAGTCACTTAACCCCTACTAATCAGCCAATATACGGTATTAATTCTAAGGGTTAGTTGAATTGAATTGAATATCTTTATGACTTAGAAACAAGGAAAACAAAATATTTTCTTCTATTTTAAATGAGGCTAGGGTGTTAGAAGGAAGAAAAAGAGTTCTTTTGGATTACTGGAGAAAAAGGGAATCATAGGATGAAAAAGAATTTGAGAATCAGCTTTAAATGTTCTATTATCCAAGAAGGGAAACAAGGACTGCAATTTCGTCAGTACAGAGCATTCCCCAGTGGGAAAATGCCCCCTAACAACATAGTTCAATACCTCCTCAGCAATTTACGAGCACTGAATAGCAAATAAGCGACTTGTCCTGGGTCCCATAGCTAGTGACAGAGGTTGGATCTGAACTCATCTTTTTCTTGGACTCTAGGACAATTCTCTCTCCTCTATCCCGCATTGCCTATCATCTGACCTAAGAGTAGGAAATCTCATTCTAGGAAATAAAAGAACATTAATTGTCAGATAGTATTTTGTTATGAAATATATTCGGCTAATTGGAAATACAAGTTCTTATGATTCTTCCCTTACATTATGAGAGCACATTAGTGTGCAGTGCTATACAACGGTGGGTCATTACCATTGTATAATCACCTCTGTTTACCTCTTTCTTTTTATCATCTATAAAATGGGGATTAATAGTACTTGCACTTCCTACCTCACAGGGCCATGGATACAATGAACCATTTAAAACACTTTGTATAAAGCTCCATAGAAATGGATACTATTGTTATTATGACTCAGTTTCAATAATGGAGGGCTAAGTATCCATCTATCTTAAGATTTTGAATGTAATGGTTTATATATGACAGTTGAACTAAGGTCCAGGGCAACTCATTAATTTATTAGGATCCCACAATTTGCACTCAAATCTCAAAAATGGCTAGCAAATACTTTTTTATTGTTTGATATAAAAATAATAAAGAGTCCCTGGTACCATCTTTAGAAATAAGATTTTTTTTAAACCTAATTTTCTGTTTTAGTAACAACTCTAAGATAGAAGGACAAGGGCTTGGCAAAGGGGTTAAATGACTTGTCCAGGATCATCCAACTATGAAGTGTTTGAGGCCAGATTTGAACTCCCAATTCGAGACCTGCAGCTCTCTCCACTGTGACACCTTGTTATCCTGAGAGTAGTTTTTTGTTGTTTTTTTTTTAATAGTGCTGTTTTAGAAAAACGAAAGGTAACATGTCATAGTGGATAAAGAGAGAGTTGGATATGAGGTCATGCAGATCTGGGGTCAAATCCTGCTTCTGACACATACTGTGACGCTGGGCAAATCCCCTGTCTTTCTAGTGCTTCAAGGCAACTCTCTAAAGATCTAAGTTGTAGAGAAGTTAAAGTGTTACACCAGCAGAAAGTTCCCACCCCTGGGAATTCTCTCTCCCAATGAAATCACAGCTTCAGTCCTCATCCCTTGGAAAAATATCACAAAATCAGTTCCCACGTGAAAGGTTAGGTCCTATTTCTTGTTCCTCATGGAAAAGGAACACTTTCATTTCCCCAAACGGGTAGTGAATTGAACAGAAGAGCTCAGCCCCTCCCATTATTTCACCCCTTAGGTTAGGGGAATTCTTTGCTTATTAAAGAGAAAGAAAAATCTTCCAATACAATAAACTACAAACAGAATGCACAAGATAGCCCCTTGGACACTCAGTAGCCCCGGCCATTTTCAGACCCATTTTTGAACAATTAACCGATAGGGTTTTGTCCTCCCCCCC
>NC_058135.1:162422680-162447737 GCF_016433145.1 Gracilinanus agilis
CCCCCCCCCCCCCCCCCGCACAAGGTTACACTTAGTTTTTTGGATTCTGCTTTTCAGTAGAGCCTTAGTTTTCAGCATTAACACGGTTGAACTTTGTTCATCAGCAAACACAAGCATAGTTAGCTCTGTCAAGTACTAATACGTTTCCCTCTGGCACCCACTTCCTCATTGAATGGTTGTTGGGATGGGGTTTCTTTAACACAAAGAACACAATCAATAAGTTACCTGATACACAGAGGTAATACCTGTCCTGAGCTGGGAACTCAATTTCAATAAATTCATAGAGATGTTGCGAGAGTGGTTTAAATAGTTTCTTCTCCAAGTCCTCTTTGACCAAAGATGACATTTCCTTCAGTTCCACTAAGATTGATGTCTTGGCTCAAGCTATTTTCTCTCTTTCTGTGGCTCTCTGGATCCCTCGTTCTGAGCTGCAGCTGGTCCGACGGTATCGCCTACCTTTTGCCCCTCAAATGTCCACGGATTCTAGCCTGTCCTAGTGTTTCGGCCAGAGCCAGGATCTAGGATTCAGAGCGATTTCCAGATTCGCGGGCCCCTCACTGCAGCATCAGCCGCAAAGGTGGTGGCCCTACCATCACACTTCAGCATCCAGCACGCTTCTCTTGGCTGCTCCTCTGCGGTTTGTTGATGGGGGAATATATTGGTAAGCATCTGCAGGTATGCGTGTGGCGCTCCTTGGTTATTCCAGTTCTGAGGCTCCCCCTCCTTTTTCATATCAATATTCAGAGGAAGACCACTTCTTCAGTTTGATTCCATTACACAAAGCAGCTGTCTGACTGTATTGATTGGAATCATCTTCCATTAAGAACTTTGCTATCACTGGCAAGAGAAAAAGCAGCATTGCTTGCTCCCAACACTCCCCACAAGGATGCCTTTCTCTTTCCTTTCCCTCTTCTGGAGTGCTGTCAAACACTTTCTTTTCCCCACAGGTCCATGCAGAGATTGCCTCAGAGAAGAGGCCCAGCCAATTCCTGGTTCAGAATCGCTTCTGAAATTAAAAAGGGACTTCAATATCAGTCCTCATGGCACTGTTTGAAAATCCAATGCAGTTCTTAAATGGGTGAAAGGATATGTACAGGTGGTGGTTGTGATTGCTCATTTCCACAGAGGACAGAATGAGTATTCTCAGGGCTAAAAGTGTATTAAGAAGGATTAAGGTTAAATAAATGAGCACATGACAGGTGTCTGATTTCATCTGTATTAAAGACTCCCTCCTTCAATCTGGTTCACAACCTGTCTATGATTTAGCAGATGAATCCTAGGTTAGACATCAGAAAGTATTTCCTAACTTCAATGTTCAGTCTTCCCCTCTATGCCACTACCAGAAAACAAAGGACAAGCTCTTGGCAAAAGTATTATGATGTTATAAAAAAGAGCCCTGGATATGGAGTCAGAGGAACTCAGTTCAAATTCTTCCTCTGCTGCTGTCTGTGTGACTATGAGCAAGTTACTTACTTTCTCCTCGATTGAATTTCCTCATCTGTAAAATGGAGTTGGAGGGGGCAGCTGGGTGGCTCAGTGGATTGAGAGCCAGGCCTAGAGACAGGAACTCCTAGGTTCAAATCTGGTCTCAGACACTTCCCAGCTCTGTGACTCTGGGCAAGTCACTTAACCCCTGTTGCTTAGCCCTTATCACTCTTCTGCCTTGCAACCAATACACAGTATCCCTCTATGAATTCCTAAAGTCATGTTAGGCACACATGTTCATCATTAGCTGATGATAGTCAATATAGTCATTTCATAGCTATAGCACATCCAGATAAAGTGGACTCATTATAGCCAATTTAGCAATCAGTTCTTCTAGGCCAATTTTTGACTCTATAGACATGGCAATGAGATAGAAGGAAAGAAGGAAACAAGTATTTATTAAGTTTCTACTATATGCTGGGCACTAAGCTAAGCACTTTATAAATATCTCATTTGATCCTCACAACCACCCTGGGAAGTAGGCATTATTATTATTCTCATTTTACAAATGGGAAAACTTAGGCAGACAAGGGATAAGTGACCTGCTCAGAGTCTTACAGTTATTAAATGAGTAAGGTTTTGAACTCAGGCTGCCTAACTCCAGGTGCAGCACTCCATACAGTGTATCACCCAGGTGCCCCATTCTAGAATCTTAAAAAGATACTGGTATGTACCACTGGAGGAAAGAACAGAGAGGCCCTAACCAATATGATTATAGTCAAGCCTAGAGGCAGATTGAGCCAATGACCTCTCAGAATTCTAACCTTCTGATTAAAATTTTTTTCATGCTTTCATTTGCAATTAGGAATGTAAAAAAAAAAACAAAACTCTGCCCTTTGTCACTCATTTTCAGTTCTTTCTTAATATCTTTGCTGTTCTTCATGAGGGTCAGTCAAGAATGGGGTTGCAACCGGGAGCCCTCTGCCAATATTTCAATCTGATCAGGGAAGGAAAGTTTGTAATGGTGAAGACTAACTTCGTGAAGTATTAAGAGGCAAAAGTGGGTTGTATAAAACATAAGAATCAATTACCAAGTCATTTAGCATTGAATCTCATGCAAATGGCAATAGTGATGGCAGATAAGAGAGGTAGAAGGTTTTGTTTAGGGACAGGACCGTAGTATGTCAATGAGTAGCTTGTCAATGCATGGTCAGCAGAACCCAAGAGGCAAATAAGAAAATGCATTTGGAAGTCATGGATTAGGTACCATGTTTTGGTTTGAAGATGAGCAAAGAATTTGTACATAATGTTTTATGCCCACTGGGATGCCCTGATGGGAAGCAGTTTTAACTCTTTAGTCCTGATTCTCCATAATAACTTCATTTGTGATTAGTTCTTTGCCATTGTCAGGATTTCCAAGCTGGGCAAATTCTTGTATCAGAGTAGAAGTCTACCTTAGGGAATATGTTATGCTAAAATGCTAGCAAACATCTTTTTTTGAGTTATTGATTTTGTTATAAGTCTACTTTACTTTAAAATAAGAATATCATCTAAGAATAGTCTTTCCTAAAAGGATTGCCATCTTTAAGAATATAATAGACTCCAGTTAAGCAAAGCAAAAGTTTTTACTTGGCATAGGTTATGTTCATGTGACCTCAACATTCTTCAAAATCAAGCAAAAATGCTACCTACCTCTTCTCCAAAGCCTTTCCAGTAAGCAATCTTTTTTATTTCTTTCTAATTCCCATACTATTTTATTCATACTCCAGCAATGCATCCATCTGGTTCTATTCTGTATTATGGCTATTTGTGTTAACCATCTATCTGTATTATGCTATTTATGCTAGCCAACTACCATCTTCCCCTACTCAGTTCTAAACTTCTTGTGACTAATTTTTCTTCCTCTCTTCCCCAGTGCCTTATATGTTATATGACCTCAATAAATAACAAATATTGCATGCATTTAAAGTGCGTAGAAAACAGTTTTTGTCTAATCAAGTAAAATAATTGCTAGGCTAGTGACTTAGTTTGAAAGAGATTTTAAAAATCAATATTTTACTTTGCATAGACATTGAAGATTCTTTTAAGAACTACTTCCCCCCAAATCAAGAATTTTCCCAGTTTCATTTCCCAAGATTTCTTATTCCTGAATTAAGATCTCAGACTACGGATGTTTTAGAATTAGGCTTGTCAATTAAATTTTGTCAATGGCTTTTTTTTTAACATGCTAATTTCTGGATACATCTTGCTCCTCTTTCCCTAACCTGTGAGTTTTCCCTTGTGTCAAAGAAAACTAAAATCAGTTAAGTAAAATCAACCTACTCGGCAATTATATTAAAATAAAGCTTTTATTGTTTGTTTAGAAATACATCTTATAAGTGAAATATGAGATTCTATAACAAAGATCTAGAAAATGACACCATAGGATGATTCATCTTCTGAAGTAATATATCTAGTAATAATTATAGTATATCAAGAAAGATATAAAGATATTTCATGTTAATGAAAATATTTAGTCTTGGTATATCTAATAAAAATTTCAGAGAATTATTTATCTTCTTAAAAAAACAAAACTCTTCAGGTCATAATTAGAACCAAAAAGGACTTTAGGGATCATCAAGTCAAAGAATCATAGACTTAACACTTTCATTTTTCAAATGAGGAAACTAATGATGATTTATTTAAAGCAGTGGTTTCCAAACTTTTTTGGCCTATTACCCACTTTCCAGAAAAAATATTACTTAGTGCCCCTGGAAATTAATTTTTAAAAAATTTTAATAGGAATTAATAGGAAAGATAAATGCACCTGTGGCCATCACTGCTCCCCTGGATCGCTGCAGCACCCACCAGGGGGCGGTGGTGCCCACTTTGGGAATCACTGATTTAAAGCAATAGAGGTCTTAGGGTAGCTAGATGGCACAGTAGATAGAGCACTAGGTTTGGAATCAGGAAGACTCATCTTCATGAGTTCAAATCTGACCTTAGATACTTACTAGCTGTGTGACCCTGGGTAAGTCACTTTACCCTATTTGGCTTAGTTTCCTCAATTGCAAAATGAGCCAGAGAAGGAAAAGGCAAACTATTCTAGTATCTTTGCCAAGGAAGTACCAAATGGAGTCACGAGGAGTGGGACATCACTAAAAATACCAAACAACATTAATATAGAGGTCTTAAGTAATAGAGCCAGGATTTAAGCTACCATATTATTGACTCCACATCAAATATCCTTACCACTTTATCAAGCTGCCTTCTGGAATATTTTCCTAGATATTTCTTTCTTTTTAACCAAACTAATCATACTTACTTAGTGAGCTTGTTAAACATTGGGGATCATGTTCATTCCTCCTCTTTCCCATTTATTTCAATGTTCACTGTAAAAAAATTAACTGTTAGGTAGAAAGGGGCAGGAAGAGCATTTCATTATTCAAATACTGGAGATCTTTATTATAGGCCATCACCATGGACAAGAATCTGAGAATAGCGTTATGAGGAGCCTCTATCATATATTATATTAACATGAATAATAAAAATTATACAAAAAGGAAGGTTTTACATCTGCTTTCAATTTTATATGAGAGTAAAAGTCCAGGCTACCCCTTTTGGCCACTTTCTTGACAAGTTTATTTGTTTCATTTTACAATAAAAAAAAATTAAGTATTTCAGAAACTTTGAAAAATGACAGGTTTTTTTCATTTTCTTGTTTAAAATTAAAGAAGGATAGAGGATCCATGGTAAATAAATTGGCCTTGGGGGAGATTTTTGAAAAATAAATCATAATGGATAAATATGAAAAAGGAACTGATTTGGTAAGGAAAATAAATATCATAGCAGTTTTGTTTTATTTTGGCCTAAACAGAAACTGCTGCCTCTGTTGTCAATTACAAACCTGTCTATAACTTATATTATTACAGAGTTGTCTGGGTCAATAAGAGATTAAATAATTTGTCCATGGCCAAGGAGCTAAAATTTGCCAGAGGAAAAAACAATATTATGTTGTAGTCAAGATTTTTATTCAGTTTATAAACGGATGGCTTAAGCATAGCATCATAAATTTAGACCTCAAAGGAATTTGAGAGGTCATTGAGTCTAACCTCTCATTTAACAGACTAGGTAACTGAGGCCCAGGGACATTAGATAACTTATCCAGAGTCATATAGCTATTAAATGTTTGACATGGGATTCAAACTCAAGTCAGTTTCTATATGCACTGAAACAGTGGTTCTTCCTGTTTTTTGTTCCAAGAACCCCTTGTGGCAATACCAAAATATGGTTTGCATTCCCTGGATAATTTAAATACTACTCATAAAATTCTTTTAGATTTATCCATCAAATGCTTACAATAACTGCAATGATTACTTTTGCCTCCCCCTAAAGCACCAAATTGACATTAGCATTACATAATTAAAAAATATATAATTTCATTCTATTTATAATTATGAAAACTCTAAATATAAAATTATAAAACTATAGTTGTAAAATAGTTGCCAACATCTTACATGGGACATTCTGTAAGAATTAAAGGTAGTAATTAAAAAACCTCTTATATGCTTATTATCCACAAGGTTTCATCTTATTTTACAAATTTTGTTGAATATAAATGCCATTTTATTTAAATAAGTTACAATTTAGAAGGTGTTTAACACATAATCACATATAAACTAAATTGCAGTATTTATTTTCAGAGAAAACACATATTTGTAGAACAATTGGGTGATTATTTTCAACTTAAGGCAATTTTAAACTGAAGCCCCTTAAATTAAGGGGTTCACAAACCATTAAAGGAGAGCTTCTAGTTGTCATTCTCATAGTACTCACAGTCTTTAAAGACTCAAAACTGAGCAGCACCTAAAGTAAAATGGAGAGAAACATGGTGAGTATGAGTGGGCTGAAATATAGTACCAATGATTTGGGTACAAGAAGTGACATAAAAATGATGACCCAAGAAACATATCATTAAATAGGATGTATTGGTGAAGTCTATGGAGTAAAAATAATGCTTTTAAATAATTGAAGAGAATGCTCAGTTTCTATTTTTTCTTTTAAAAAATTTATTTGAAAGTATTTTTCCATAGTTACATGGTTCATGTTCTTTCCTTCCCCTTTTCCTCCCTGCCAACAAGCAATTCTATGAGTTATACATGTATTATCACTCAGTACCTATTTCTTTATTATTCATTTTTATAATAATCTTTTGAAAACCAAAACCCCATATCCTATATCTGTACAAACAAGTGACAAATCATGTTTTATTTCTGCATTTCTACTCCCACAGTTCTTTTTCTGGAAGTAGATAACATTCTTTCTCATAAGTCTCTCAGGGTTGTCCTGGATCATTGCATTCTATTAGTAGCAAAGTCGATTACGTTTGATCATTCCACAATGTTTCACTTTCTGTGTACAATGTTCTCCTGGTTCTGCTCATTTCACTCCACATCAGTTCATGCAGGTCTTTCCAGTTCATATAGAAATCCTCCAGTTCATCATTCCTTACAGCACAATAGTATTCCATCACAATGCTCAGTTTTCACTGTAAGGTTAGGGAAAATAAAGGTGTCTCCCCTTTTCCCCCTCCAAGTTTATAGACTCCATGAAATCTAGAGCTATACAATCTTGCTGCCTGTGTATCCTTTCTTGAATTATAGCTATGTGGGCCCTCCACCACACTGCAGGGTGGGGTATGGGGAAATATATCCTCAAAGAAGTAAGACCAAGAACATACTACATGATGCAAGAGAACTTCAATCTGCTTTGGTCTGGCAGAGCTAAAAGGCACAGCTTTCTTTTCCTGAGGGAAGCTCTATTCCACAAAAATACCTAAGGAAAGAATGCTCCTATACCTTCCTGGTGTGGAGTCCATTCTGAGCTGAGCCAAGCAGAAAGGAAAGTGTACGTAGAATGTATCCCTCTGTAGCCTCTATCATTATTTCTGCCTACAGTGATGAAATGTGTTACTAGAGTGAATCCACCCTGTTAATAGTGGTGATACAGTACTGTGTTCTGCCAAATTTGGCACTTTTTTCTTCATTATGTGCCAGGTTGGCCAGTTCTAGTCTGATGTCATAATCCTTAACTTTATTGTGAAGAGCAGGGCTGGAATTGTTAGCAAAACTCATTTAATCATTTGTTACACAAAGTTTTCTGATTGGCTCCCATAACTCCTTATTTACTTATCCCAGGCAGTATCTGTTCCCATTTAGTACCACACTTGCTTCTTTGGTGATTCTACTTTAGTGGTGTTATTTTTATTTTCTGTACCCACTCCAAGTGCCAAGTGAATTTACTTGTGGGTCTTTCCTTGTATTGTTTTCATCTGGCACTGGTCTGCTTACTCCTCTTCTCTTTGTACCTTTTGGGCTTCTGTCCCAGGGTTCAGAGGTGTTAGAATATGCAGATGCCAAAAGGAAATGAAGTGTGACTCCTTCGTTGTGGGCCCCTCTTTCTCACTGCCAACCAGAGAGTCCCTGTTGAGAACTTGCTAAGAGGCCTGCTGTCTCAGCCTTTGGGCTATCACCAATACTGCAGATAGTGTCATGATGAGGAGGTTTCAGTGGTTCATATCCAGTGCCAGAGCCCTCATTAAGAAACTCTTTCTCTGACTCAGCCATATGGGGAACATTACATCTCCTGCCCGGAATATTCTAATGTCATTTTTAAAACAATAGATTTATAGAGACAGAACTGATTAAAAATAAATAAATAAATACATGCTTAAAGACCTTTTTGAAGAAAAAAAAACTTGCTCACTGAGAACTGGGTAAAGGAGACATTAAAAAACTACATCAAGAAAGAGGCTAGAATGATGCTTCTCTATAATCTTTCCTTTTCTGATAACAAGAAAAAAGTTGGAGCAGTCAACTTTCTAATTTTATTGAAAAATATATTAGCCATTAATTATCTGGTTTCCTAGAGTACATAATTTAACTTCCTATAAAAGGTTTCTTTTATGTTAAAAAGTATACAAATTTGAGAAGCAATGGCAGATAAAGAACTGGTTCTTGGAGTCAAAAGAAGACTTGGGTTCAAATCCTGTTTCTGACACATACTAATTATATGATCTTGGCCAAGTGACTTCTTAGGGTTCTACACACCTTTCTAAGATGATGTTACAGATTAGTAACAAGAAATTATAATGAACATTCTTATTCCCAGAGAACAGGTAATGAAATTCCTCCTTTTGGTGGAGAGGGGACATAATGGATGTGGAATATTACAGTGCCTGAATGGCTTTTCAAATTTTTTAAAATTGTTATTTAGTTATTTCATACATAGTTGTGTGACCCTGGGCAAGTCACTTCACCATGTTTGTCTCAGTTTCATTGTCTATAAAATGAGCTGGAGAAGGACATGACAAAACACTTCAGTATCTCTGCCAAGAAAATCCCAAATGGGGTCACGAAGAGTAGGACACAACTGAAATGACAAAACAGCAATGGCATTCTAATAACTAATTTTATAAAAGGTTCAAGGAAGCCCTAACTTTCCACTTTTTGATGCTGATGGTCCCCCCTTGGAGACAAGCAGGTTTTTAAAAATTCAAGTGGTTTTTGTCATGATGAAAATATAACTTTGGGGAAACCACCCCTCAAATTCCAAACTGGGTTTATGTCAGAACTTCTAATTATCCAAGGGTTATAATGAGATTCATTCATTTATGCATTCACTCACTCTATAAGCAGTCATTTATTACAATTACAAATGATCAAACAAAATAAGCTTTAACTGAATTTGAAAATGAATATGTAGCATAACAATTTTTTTGGAGGAAGGGAATATTGTTGCTACATTTTAAAACAATTCTTAAATATAATTTAAGGAGTTGGCTTTCTTTGAGCCAAATTTCTATATAGGAAATTAGGGGAAAATAATCATAGTTGCTATTTGTTTAGTAATTTAATATTTGCAGTACTTCACACATTTTAAATTATTTGAGCCTCAGAGCCATTTTCAGATGGACACATCAGGTATTATTAAAGGCAGTAGTGGTACTCTCAAAAGGCTATAGTCTTTAGAATCAAGAGACCTAGCCTTAGGTTCCAACTTTACCATTGACATCTGTGGGTTTAAGTTTCCTCATTTATAAAATGAAGATTTTGGAAACAGGTGATTTCTCATGCCCTTGACCCCCATTTCACAGATAAAGAAATTGAGGCCAGAGAATTTAAGTTTCTTACTTTGGTCATACAGCTAGTAATTGTGAGAAAGAAAAGGCTAACATAGGTCCTCCTGAAACCAAAACTATCACTTAACCACTTTTACACTGCTTTTAAGGAATTAAAATTAGAACTGGGAAAAATAATATCATTCCTGAAATCCTGGGAAGCCACATAAGGGACAACAATTGTTTGATCTTTTGGTCACTTAATCAGTTCTCCTATCCTCCACACTGATTTTAATATAGGGTCATTGCTAATTCTAAATCTATGAGTCTTGCACAACTTTTCTTAGAGTGCTAAGCCTACAGAAGAAGATTCATCTTTCTGAGTTCAAATCTGGGAAAGTCACTTAACTTTGTTTGCTTCAGTTTTCTCATTGTAGATATAGCTAGCCAGCTTAGAGATATAACTAGCTAGCTAGATGGATTGTATAATAAATATAGATATGAGTACATAAGATGTTAAATAATAATATAAGATAGTATGTAAGTGCAAAATGAATGTTATCTTAGTAGTAGGATTTATTTTGTTTAGAATTCTAAGTTTTACAAATAGTAGGCACATTCTGGAAAAGGCAATTCATCAATGTTAAGAGGACATACTTAGGACAACCCCTCCCCACTTTTTAAAAAAGAGATACCATTAGTATTTATGTTTAACCAATAACTAATGGAGTATCATTAAATTGACTTTACCAACAAATATCTTATTCTGTGTTCTGGAGCACTGCCAATTATTTTGTACTGACTAGAACAGTTCCTCATGTATTCTGACCAATAGGCAATAAGATTAACCCAGTTTCCTTGCTTTCCAGAATATTATATTCCATGCCTTCCGGTCCTTCAATGTAGACGCAGCTAGATCCTGTGTTATCCTGTGGTTCCCTGGTATCTGAATGACTTCTTCTTAGAAACTTGTAATATTTTTTCCTTGGTCTGGTAATTTTTGAATTTGGCTATAATATTCCTGAGAGTTGTTAGTTATGGATTAAATGTAAGAGGTGATCTGTGGATTCTTTCAATTTCCACTTTTCCCTCTTGTTTGAGAATGTTGGGGCAGTTTTCTTGTATAATTTCCTGTAGGATGATGCCTAGGCTTTTCCTTTTGTCATGATGTTCTGGTAGACCAATAATTCTCAAACTGTCTCTCCTGGATCTATTTTTAAGATCTGTGGTTGTGTCAATGAGGTGTTTCATATTTTCCTCAATTCTTTCATTCTTTTGATTTTGTTTTATATATTCTTGCTGCCTTGTGAAGTCATTTGCTTCTAGTTGTTGGATTCTGATTTTTAAAGACGGAATTTCTTCCCTGGCTTTTTGGCCATCCTTTTCCTTCTGCTCTGATTTTCTTTGTAGGTCATCTTTCATTTTCTTTGTTTTGTTTTCAAGCTGGTCAATTTTGGCTTTCAAGACACTATTTTTTTTTGGTTTTAGTTCATGTATTTCATTTTTCCAATTGTCTTCAGTCTCTCTTGATTGTTTTTTGAGTTCTTGAGTTAATTGAATTTTGAGATCTTCCAACGCCTGTGACCAATTTGCTGGAGTTTCTTTGGTTTTGCTTGGAGTTTCTTGATCTTTTTCTATTTCATTTGCTCTTAGTTCACTTCCTGGAAAGAAGCTGTCAATTGTAATTTATTTTTTCTTTTTCTGTTATTTACTCACATTGTTTCCTTCTTTCCCTGCTGTGCCTTCTCTGCTCTGCTAGCTGATTAGGTTAAGCTAATGGTTTTAATGGGCTTTGATGTAAGATCTTCCTGAGTTGGCAATGGAAGTTTGTAGTTACTTCCTCTGCATTTTATAGGGGTGGGGTGTTGGAGTTTCCCTGGCCTCTGAAGACTTCTCATCTGTCTTATTGATGGGATTAAGACAGGATGGGATTGATCTGTAAAGCTTGTTGTGCCCTGAGGCTAAAACCTTGAGAGAAGTAGGGGAACAAGATGGAGTGTTTTCGAAGTGACTAGGGTGCGCTCTCTGCGTTTCTCCTCTGTGTCTGTGTTCAATGCCCTGAGCCCAGTGCCATCAAGGCTCTCTCTCTGGACTAGCGTGTTTGCCTGCCCAGATTTCAGGAGCCACTAGAGACTCCGCACAGCACATGAGGTCCTGGGATTCCCTTTCTTCCTTACCCTCAAGCCCAACGGTTCAGGAATTCAGGCCTTTTTTAAATTGGTGTACCTCTTGAGCTGTCCAGCAGTAGGATCCCCCAGCTTGTCCTGTTGTTAGATTTGGTTTTCTTTTCCCTCAAAGTGCTTTGTTTTTTATCTTGGTGTGAAAGGGTATGGAGATCTGAAGTTTTGCCCCATCTAAGCATTACCATTATATTACCGTGGAAGATGGACATGCTAAAAATTTTGTAGACCACAAAAAACTCTCACAACTTCAGTAGACTCAATCTATTCAGAAAGGGAAAGAATGTATTTTTTAATAATTTCCAATTGTAGTCTCCCAGGTTAATTTAGGGAGCAATGCTATGGAAATATCTCAAAAGTCCTTTAAACTGGAAATTCTTAAATTAGAGAAACAAAAAGCAAAATAACAAAAGTATGTATTCCATGATTTTGCTTGAAACAGAAATTATTATTAGAAGTAATGATGAAGCAGCTAGATGGCACAGTGCTTTGAGAGCCAGGCCTAGAGACAGGAGGTCCTTGGTTCAAATGTGACCTCAGATACTTCCTAGCTGTGTGGCCCTAGCTAAGTCACTTAACCCCCATTGCCTAATGTATATTGCTCTTCTGCTTGGGACCAATAGACAGAATTGATTCTAGGACAGAAGATAAAGATTTAAAAATAATGATGAGAGTGCACATTTATATAGCACTCTACAGGTTATAAAGGTTTTTTTCCTTGTACTCTCTATAGTAGGTAATGTAAATTATCTCCATTTCACAGATCAGAAACTGAGATCAGAAAGATTAAGTCAAGTCATTAAGCATTCATGCTTAGTAAGTTCCAGAGACTATACTTACCCAGGATCACATAGCTAGTAAGTATTAGAGTGAGCATCCAAACTGTTTTTCTTTTGCTAGCTTTGTGCTTTTTCCTTAAAAAAACATAAATAAAGATAATATCTGTAGCAATTTTATTAACTCAACATAAGGGGGTTGTGTGTGTTTTGTCAGTGTGTTGCATATTTGTGTTTGTGTGTGTGGTTGTGAGTGATTTAGGATCATCGTGTCATAGATAGACAGCTGAAAGGAACCTCAGAGATTGTCTAGTCCCATCCCATCATCCTATAGATAAAGACTATAACCAAGATGGGTCATTCATCATCTCATGTCAATATAGCAACTTTTATTTTTTGAAGGACAGATGCCAAACTAGCAGAGTAGCAGTAATGTTTTCATATCACCATTGGATTGGCATCCAGATAGCCCATGAATCCACCATGATCACCTAATTCAAAAGGGCAGCAGTTACTTATCAGAGCAAATGATTCCCCCAGAGAATGTAACACATTCCTAAGAGGAACTGGAGTAGTCTTACAACCTATTTCATCCAGATCATTAAAGAGCCAAAGGCCCCAGAAGTAGTTCATGGAAGAGATGAGATTTGAACTCAGGTTCTCTGATTCAAAATCCAAACATGAATGGATAAATATATAGCAACACTTGAGGACATGTGAGGCAAGTTCTCAATACAACATTTTATCATGTGTTGTAGGAAGGTGTTCTGAAAAGGTAAGTGAAAAAAGACAAAGTACTTCTACATAATTTAATTTCCCCCCCTTGATTCCCTGGTCCTTTTCCTTCTCCCTGTAGCTTATAATAATAGCAAACATTTATATAGTGCCTACAACGTTCCATTCACTTTTTAAACATTATCTTATTTAATCCTCATAACAACTGTGTATGGTTGTTGCTACTATTATCCCTTGAGACTTGTCCAGGGCCCCACAGTTAGTAACGGTCCTACTTCAGATTTGTTTTAAATCTTTACTTTCTATCTTAGAACATATACTTAGTATCCTTTCTAAGACAGAAAAGTGGTAAGAGGTAGGCAAAAGGAGTTAGGAAGTATCAGAGATCATGTTTGCATCTAGGACCTCCAGGACATCTTCAGACCCAACTCTCAATCCACTGAGCCACCTAGATGCCTCCCTAGGTCACATCTAAACCTATGTCTTCCTGGCTCCAGGCCTGGTATCTATCCATTGTACCTTTCAGCTGCCTGGCACCTAGCTTTAAGTGTTTGTTTTTTTATCATCATGAAAAATTGGAGCAAAGAGGAGTGGTTGGTAAATTTTGATGTTCTCTGGCAAAATTCTTGGTGAAGGAGAAAGCTGTGACTTTGTTTAACTAATAGTGAACTTAAGAATCATGGTTTTAATGATCTGTTATCTCTCTGCCACATTACAGTGAGACATCAGAGACATCTAAATTCTAAAGGTTTTAATTTTCTAGTCACCAAAGTATTCTTTGAGTTTTGAAAGTTTTCGTGATGCTTCTTGTCTTTGTAAACATTCACTTCCCAATACCATGTCTTCCTCTACAGACCTCTCCTTCATAATAAATGTAATGTTCCCTCTGGGATCACTTTCCAAACTTGTGCTTGTTCTGGTAAATTGGGTGACTACTATTAATTTTAGGGTTCTAGGAGTAATCCAATGGGTGCTATCCTCTGAAACAGTTGCTTATGAGTCCCCACTGAGGGGACTTACCAATTGGTCAGGAGACTCAGTTCTTTAGCAAAGACATTTTGCTCAAATATCTTGAGAGTAGTAGTTATAAAGCATTTTTTCCCTAAATCTGAAGCACATTTTCCCTTTATTATACACAGTCTGTGGGTTGTGGGGAAGACTGGGAATGAATTTAAGGTGCAATGTTAGTGAGGCACATGTGTAGTGGACATATGTGTCCAAGGTACCACAAAATCAGGGAATCAATGTCCCTTCTCTAGAGTTTGCTTTATTTCACACTAAGTTCATTGTAGAGCATATTGTTAGATTGGAAGAACGGTGGCGACTTTGATAAAAGTGAGAAGTTTAAAAGAGGGGTAAGGATTTTTTTTTGGGGGGGGGGAGTGGAATGAGTTCTATATTGTGCATGTTGTTTGAGATATGAGATAACCTAATCTAAAATGGTAGCTAAACTGATGATAAAGAACTAACTACATAGATTTATATAGATATATAGGCATATGCTTAGGGATGATAATTACAATCATGAAAGCTGATGAGATCATCTAGAGAGAGAAAGTAGAGGACACAGGATAGAATCTATTAACATATCCCTTTTCCTTCTCTAACTGATCTCTTTGTTTTTCCTCCTTCCCAGAAAAGATACTTGGGTTCTCTCTTATTTTTAAAATTTCTATCCCTGAAATCATGAAAAAATTTCCCCTTACAGATTAACACTATTTAGCAACTATTTTGAAACTATCCACAAAACAGCAGGACAATAGAAATCTATCTACCTACCTATATCCATCCCTCCATCCATCTCTCTCTCCTCTCTCTCTATCTTTGTGTGTATACATATACATACAATAGTAAGGATTACAATATTACAGCATGGCAAAAAAGTATATTGCAGGATATTTGGTCACATGTATTTCAATATTTATTACAAAAATGTTATTGAATATGCCTGCCATTTATAAAAAAGGCAAATTTTCACCTAAATATTGAGGTAACTTTGCATCCTTGCATTTCAAAGAAAAGTTGTTTTCATCATTACCTTCTTTGAAAGCAGCCATAGAGCTAAGGCAGTTAGTTACAATTTTGAAAGCTTTCATATCTTGCCTGAAAGCATCTGAAAGCATTTTGAGTGTCTTAAAATTTAATATTACACCAAATGAAATTATTTCTTAGCAAATGCTTTTGGGAAATGACAGTAGAGTAAGTTTCTTCAGATGTAAAATGAGGATGTTGTGCTTTAAGATCCTGTCCAGTTCTAATATGCCCTGAATCTGTGAATCTAGAGATATATTTTACTTACCTTAAGTTCCAAAAGAAAAACAAACCACAAAATACTGCACCTAAATTCATTTTTAGAATGCTATAAATTATTAATAAAAACCACATGCATGATAATTTTTAAAATTTTTTAATTAAATTAAATTTTAATTTTAAGTATTTAAAATATTATATATTTTAAAAATGTTTATAACTGGCATTTGTATAGCTCTTTAGTTTACAAAGCATTTTACATATAATTTTCATTTGAGCTTCACAACAACCCCGTGATGTAGGTATATATAGCTTGGTCCATTTTACAGATGAGGAAACTGAGCTTTAGAGAACTTAAGTGACTTACCCATTGTCAAACAACAAGGGAGTGTCAGCATCAAGATTTGAACCTAAGGCTCTTAACTCTAGGTTCAGTGACCTATTCAGGCTAACTCTTCTCAGAAAGAAATCATTTGTCTACTTGAATGGTGGTGGTAATTTATTCTTGTGTCAATAAATTATAAAATGTAAAGCACTTGGAGAACATAAAATATTTGTGTGTACTGCACATTTTCTACACAATATAGTAATGTCTCAGCCAAATAGCGGGAACATGTCTGCTTTTTCAAAAGAAAAAGCTGTTTGAAATAAACTAATCTTACTTAAAATGCATTGAGGACAATGCTGTGGGACTACCTACAAAAGCAGTTTTTAGGCAGCTCATTGGTTAGAGTGCTAGGACTGAAATCAAGAAAAATCTCAGTTCAAATTCCACCACATATATTCATTAACTGTGAGACTCTGGGCACATCATTTAACTTCTATTTGCCTCATTTTCCTCAACTGTAAAATGAGTATAATAGTACTAGCACTTAACTACCCAGAGTTGTTATTAGGATAAAATAATATTTGTAGAGTGCTTAGCAGAGTGTCTGGTACTATAAAAATGCTATCTATAATAAATATTATATTACAAATAATATTAGTTATATTATTATGTTAGTTCCTTCCTGATGTCCTTATCATTCCCCCTCTAGTGTTTATTTTTAAAATTTTATTTTTATTATTATGCAAAACACACTTCCATATTGGTCATTGTTGTAAGAGCAAATTCATATGTAACCAAACCCCCCAAATAAAACCATAAATACACTGATGTGAAAGACGACTCCAACAGTTCCTCTCCAGAGATGAATAGCACTCCCTGTCTGTCAAAAGTCTTTCAGGATTGTCCCAAATCATTACAATGCTGGGAGTAACCAAGTTTTCACAGTTGATCACTGCATGTGTACAATGTTCTCCCAGTTCTGCTTATTTTGCTCTGCATCAGTTCCTGCAGATCTTTCCAGCTTTTTCTGAACTCATCTTGCCCATCATTTCTTATAGTACAATAGTGTTCTATCGACAACATGTACTACAATTTGTTCAGCCATTCCCCAAATGATAGACTTCCCCTCAATTTCCAGTTCTTTGCCACCACAAAAAGAGCAGCTATAAATATTTTTGTACAAGACAGACTTTTCCCCTTTTTATGATCTCTTTGGGATACAGACCCAGGAATGGTATTACAGGATCAAAGGATATGCACAGCTTTATAGTCCTTTGGGTGTAGTTCCGAATTGCCCTCCACCCTCCAGTGTTTATTATGCCTTTTTGAGGCTTATCAAAATTCAAAGCCATTTTCATGACCCTCATGAGGATTAGCTGAGGGGAACTGAAAGGACAAATGAAAATTTGGTTGTGTATAGCTTCAGAAAGACACAGTAGAAGATCTGAACTGACTGAGCATGGGAGTGGGGTGTGGCCCATCACATCCTGTAATCTGGGACAGGGAGGAGGTACATTCAATTCCGTCATCCAGATCCAGGCTGGAATTATGATTAGCATTTTCAAACCAAGAGAGTAGGTCAGCAATGTCTTTCTTTACAACACTAAGCAAATCTTCGGCATGAAGGGGCTGTCTGTAGGCCTAATAAAAAAGCTAAAGATGTGATTACTGATCTGTGGCATTCCATCTTTTTTTTTTTCCTTAATTTTTATTAAAACCCTTATCCTCCATCTTAAAACCAATACTATGTATTAGTTCCAAGGCAGAAGAACAGTAAGGGCTAGGCAATGGGGGTTAAGTGACTTGCCCAGGGTCACACATCTAGGAAGTGTCTGAGGCTAGATTTGAACCTAGGACCTCCCATCCCTAGGCCTAGCTCTCACTCTGCTGAGCCACCCAGCTGCTCCCACCCAGGTACTCCATCTTAAGCTAAAAGATAAAAATTACTTTCCAAAGGGAGAAGAGTAGTGCCAGGGAAGATGCAGAGGAGGGAGCTTCAGCAGGGGACAGTTACTCTCCTCAGAGCAGTCAGCTTCCCTGCATGTCATAGTGGTGTCAAGTAACAAAAAAAGCTTTACTTATGAAGGAGAACTGGGAGATTGAGTAAAAATGTTCTAGCTCTTAAAAAAGAAAACCGTTTTCCCAATCTTTTATTTTTTAACCTGAAGTAAGAGTTTTCTGGGGATTTGATCCCTTTCCCAAACAGGATGAGGGTTGAGAAGAGATTGTACCCATTCATATATCAGGTAGAAGTTCCTGAAAATCATTACATTTCTTGATTTCCCACTGATATCATTTTAGTCATTCAAAAGCAAAGATTTTGCTGTCGGATTTAAGGTTTGTGCCTGTTCTGTGTATAAATTCCTTGGACCGGGACACAGGCAGAATATTTATTAACCTCCACAATGAACCATTGTAACATTGGCTAATTGCAGCCCCTGCTCCCTACATCCATGGGTTTATCTAAAAAGAATAGCTAGAAGGTGATTTTCAGGGATCAAAAAATCAAACTATCAGCTTGAAGAGGTTAGGCTCTATGTAGACAGTGACACTTAGTAAGTGTGGCAGGAAACTAAGGGTTCCAAGAAGCCAAAGTGTGGAGGGAGTGCATTTAAGGTAGTAGGGAGACACGTTGTGTGGAAGGCACAGAATGGGTATAGAATGTAGGGATATGGAGTGACCCCTGTGAGTTACAGAAAACAAAACAGTTTGACTAAACTGTAGATTACATTAAAGGACTAAATTTATATAAGGAAGGAAAGAAAGGTTGGACTGAAGTTGTGAAAGGCTTTAGATGCTGGCCAGAGGAGTTTATATTTGATTCTAGAAGTAATAGGGAAGCCATGGAATTTATTGAGGAGGGGAGTGAAATGATCAGACCCTTGCTTTAAAGGAAAATCCTTTTGGCGTGTGTTTGGAGGGGGCAACAGAGACAGAGACATTTTAGGAGGCTCTTCCAAGTTCAGCAGAGAGGTGAGAAGTTTCTATTACCGTAGTGCCCATGTGAATTGAGAGAATGGGACAAATATGGGAGTAGAAAAGAAATGACTTTACAACTAATTGTATTCACACATACACACACAGAAGAGGTGAAGGTGAACAAGAAATGCAGATTGATTCTAAGGTGGTGAGCTTAGGTAACTGGTAGGTCGTCTTGTCAACAGATGTCTTCTCATTCAGAGGTCCGTTGGATTTTGTGGGGAGCAAAAGCGAAGATAAATTACTCTCAAGATTCTTGCTAAGTTGGAGATGTCTGTGTCCAAGTGACAGGAGTTCAGGAGAAAGACGAGAGTGGGAGATTAATATAGCAGATCTTCGAGTCATTCACAGAGAGAGGGTAACTAAACTCATGGGGACTTTCAAGTTCACCAAATGGAAGTCTCTAGAATAGGGTCCAGGAGGGTGCCCTACGAAAGACAGAGGTAGAGGCTAGATATGAAAGACGATTCAGCCAAGGAAACCGAGGCTGAGAAACAAGAGACTTCTCATTCTTAGGATTCCAAGTTCTGTTCCAAGCCTTCCACAGCTTTGGTTCCTAACATGCTCTCTTTATCAAGTTTCTCCTGAGTTGCTTCAGTGCGTTCTTACTTTTCCAAATATTATTTGTTGACAATTAGGTAATATATAAGCCTCACGCCCAAATTTCCCAGCCAAACTAGTGGCATCTGTTTGACTGAGCTTTGTCTCAACATCCCACCCAGCTTCTTCCGGGCACAAAGCAAGCGTCTGTAACCCGCCCAGAGCTTTCTAGGGGACAAGGCAGAGCCCTCTGCGCACTCCATCACCAGCCAGTGGCTTACGGTGCTGAACTCCGCTTTACTGTGCTAGCCCTACCTGGGGTTTTCTAGAGTGGGCTACTCGGGGTCGAGCCTTCTTGAGCCCTTCCGACCCAAGTGGGGAGCAGCGGTTAGCCCAGAACGCACGCTCGGTCAGCTCCAGACGTTCTCAAGGGCCCTCGTTGCCAGGGCTCTCTGATGCTCTCTGGGTCCCTGGCGGGACTTGACAATGTCTCTCTTCCCAGCTCTGGGGTCTTCATGGTCCCAGAGGAAGTCTAACCTCTGGCTTCTCAGACTGCTTTCTTCAGATCAAGAGCTTGGCGCTCTCTTTCCCTGGCCCAACTCCCCTGGGACTCTAGTCCCGTCCCAAGGGACTGGGGACCGCTTCCGCAAGAAGGCCAGGATCCTCGCGCACATCTGCGGTCTGACCCTGATCATGAAAAGGTAACAACAGCTCCACACTCCTGTAACTATCCATCTCCAGCGCCCAGGAGCTACGGCCGGGTAGGAGACAATAATGCACCTCTCAGCCTCTCCACTCTTTTGGACTGAGCTATAGGAGTGGGCATAGGCGTAGCTGTTGCGTCTGTGCGTGCCACAGTCCCCAGAACTGTTCTTCGACAATTCATTTGTTTGGAGATCGGCCTAGGAAAGCTACGGGGACCCTTGGGTAGGACAAGCTAGTGATTGGCTTGCAGATAACCACTTGGGTTCCAGTAATCACCACTCCCCCCCACCCCCACCCCGGCCCACGTCCCCAGCCCCAAAATAGCAGCGCCCTTCAGAAAGGAAGCAGAACCTCTAGCCAACTCATCACTGCCACTGGCCACTGATGCTGCTCACTCTTGCCAAGTGTCAAGCCGGGCAATCAAATACCTGGAGAAAAAGTCCTCTCTCTTTTCAGTTCCCCCTTAAACAAACAAACAAAAAACAAAACTGGACTGGCTGTTTTTCGTTCTTTGGAAATTCTTACTCCATAGTGGTCACAGAACAGGTGGCAAGGGAGAAAAATATCCAAGGTCACTGATTCACAGGGAAAAGAAAAACCAAGTGAAGACCACAGAGAAATAAAAAATAACATTATTTTGTCCAAACTTTCATTATTTGCAGTTTTAAAAATATGTATATGAACTTTAACAAGAGAATAACAAATATCTTATTTACTTTCATGTCTCTGAACTTCTTGGTATCTTTCTGGGTCTTGTGATCACTAGCATTGCTATTATTTCAGCAGTTGTAGTTATATTGTATGTATATTGTTCTGACTTGGATTTCCTCACTTTGCATCACTTCATTTACATTTTCCATAATTCTTTGTATTCTTCATGTTTGTCATTTTTTATGACACAAAACTCTCACATTGTGTTTCTATGCCACAGATTATTTAGCCATTTCCCAAATGATGGATCCATTGGATATTAAAAAAAAATGTTATGCCATTATGAATAATGCTGCTAGAAATATTTTCTTGTGATTGGCACTCTCCTCCCCCCATTAATATCAATAATGCCCTAGTCATGAGTTCATTATGTAGAAGAGTTTGAGCAGTTGTATAGCTCTTATTTTAATACCACTTTTTAGAATTGATATAATGCTAGTGATACCAGATAATTATACCCTTGATTTCAGAAAGCACAAGTTACCTCAGAAAGCATTAGCTATATTATCCTCTTGTCTCCTCTAAGAAGAGACCTTCTTGGGAATTTAGACTTCTGAACAGAAGTGATTAAGATGGCTAGTTTTTAATATCCCACAAATGAAGAAAATATAAATAATTATTACTTTCTTGAGAGGAAGACTTCCTTTTCATGCTACTTATATACATTTGCAGATAAGATATTACTGCCTTTCTTTTATATGGCATTAAATATTGCACATTGAATCAAGTTACCTTCCTTCTGTTATCATTAAGTAAATACTCTCTAACTTGTGATGGAAGCTTTTAGTTGGGTGCTATTCTGTATTATTAAATACTCTATTCCTTTGAGTGTGTGTGTGTGTGTGTGTGTGTGTGTGTGTGTGTGTGTGTGTGTGTATGGGGGGGGGGAAGAGAAAGAGAGAAGAAGGGACGGAGAGAGATAGAGACAGAGAAAAGGAGAAAAGATGGGTTATTCAAAATGTTTATCTACTAAAGTTTTGCTTGTACACATAATTTTCATCCCATTGAGATAAACTAGGCTTCTCTTTGGAGGTTATACCCAATAAAGAATGATGTAACTATTATCAATGCAAGAGTTATCTTCTTTTATTACTTGGTCTGATTTCCTAGAATATGGGAAAAATATTTTGTATGTGTATATAATATATGCAACCTATTATAAATTTTGATGCTGTAAGATTAGTCAATCGCCTTTATTTGGTTAGAGTACCGTGCACAATTATGTTCATTTATTATTTTTGTTGTTTGGTTTGACAGCTTCTAGATGACATAGGGTTGCAGTTTTAAGTGAGAGTATTTTGTGAAATTTTAGTCATTTGAAACAGGTGCATCACACCTTACTAAGTTTCTGAAAACAGTTTTTTCTATGGAGATTTAGAGTTTCTTGTCTGTTAATCTTTTACACATAATCTTATAAATGCAATCCATGAGCAATTGGAGTATATCTGCAAGAAACATTGAATTTCTGGCTATGGCCAAGTCTGTGCAGACCTGATGAATTAGACTCACTGAATTGCAAATTCATGGTGTAGCAATCCAAATTCATTGCTAGGAGGGTCAAACTAATTACTTTGCTTTACCATGGTCTACTTGGTCATGTTAGCATGGTTTCTGTGATATTAATTGTACTGGAACATAGCATCAGTGGTAAAGGGTGACTTAGTCAAAATGGCACTGAGTTGAGGATTGATGATGAACCATTTCCTTCAAAGAGAGGTGATAAACTCTGAATACAACCTGTGTATACTTTCAGATATGATCACTATATGAGTTTATTTTACAAAAATGATTTCCTTTGTCACCAGATTCTGTGGGGTAGAGGAAACATAATGGAAAGTAACTGGTGTGGGGCCTGAGATGGGGAAAGAAGCATCCATAACACTAAAAAAAGAAATCTTTTAAAAAAGATTAGGACTTAGTGAACTTTGATTCAAATCCTGCTGCTTACTAGCTACATAATCTTTACAGATCATTTAAGTTCTCTGAGCCTCAGGTTCCTCAACTGTAAATCTTGTCAAATTCTTAATATACTTTTTCCACTTCATCTTTTGCAATGAATATTGGTATATAAATTGCTTTTGTCTTCATGATGGTCCCCTTGTCTATATTTATTACAAGTGTTAGAAGGTGAGTTGAGCAATTTCTCATGAAAAAAATGATTTTTATTGCATAATGAAATAAATTCCTTTATTTACCTCTCTGAGGAGAAACTGAACCAAACTTCTAATTGACTACTACTTCTTTCAGACTTCTGGTTTTATTTACAGTAACAGATGTAGATCAATTCCTTAAATACTATATCAAGTCAGTTATATAAAAATCTCGTGTGGTACAGGGAGGGATATATTGAGAAAATTAAATGATGTAAAAGCAAAAAAGTGTTAATAAAGAATTTTAAAACATAACCAATATTTGTGGATGGTCTAGAACTGTGATTTTAGTATTCTCTGTTGCCCCTATATTTACTCATTTTACTTTTCTTTTTTTAGATACATTGAGAAAAGCCCAGCAATGGAGTGGGTGGTCTTTCATTTGAAGATGCATTGCAGAATCAAAAATGAAATGTTACATAGCTTCTTTGGTGATTCTAAAAAGAACCTGGTTTGTATTTTTTATGGTTACATCATAATTAGTGCTTATCCTGGGTGGAGGGATTTTTAAAAAAATCTGAATCAGGTTGATTTAGTATAGTCAATTTATTGTGGATCACTTAAACATTATTACATCAAAAGTATAATAGAGTAAAACATAATTTAGATAATAATAGCTGAATCTGCTTAATATTAAATAGAATGAAAATTCTAGCTGTTGTTTTTTGTATTTTTAGTGAATGTGTTGACATCAGATCAAATATTTCCCATTGCTACTTTTTTGATGTGGTGTAATTTCATTTTCATTTTTTACTCATTACCACAATTTGTTTGTGGGCCCTACTAGGCCATTAGGTAAGCCAGTGTTGTCTAACTCCACAAACTAGGACACCAAACTATACATAAAGATTCTTTTGGGCCACATATTGATTTATAATATGTACTAGTATTATCTATATGCAATCATATTTTTATTTAACTACTTCTCAATTATATTTTTATCTAGTTCACATTCAGGAGTGTCATTGACAGCATTCCTCTTCTATAAATGGGGCCACTAATATACATTTACATTTCACTCTTTCTTCTTCTCTGATATTTGAAAGAGGAATATATCTGTCCTTCACTATTGAGCCTTTTGGCTTGTGTGTTTGACATCTCTGATGTAGACCACAGAGCCTAATTGGACAGACGTGAATTTTTTAGCTCATCTGGAGAATGTTTGAATTAGAACATCAAACCACTTTAAAACAATAAAACAATTCAGATGTTGATTCATTTAATTCAGTATGACCTAGCAAATCTATCCCAGTATTTATCAAGACAACCAGGTTTCATTTAAGGAAAAATAGTTATCTTAATATGCTTTGTAAAGCAACATATAATCAGAACATCTGCTTTACTCTTGATTGTAATTTGTTTCTGTTTCAAGGCAAAGCTAGTATTCATAAGGATGAATTAGATACAGCCCATGCGAACAAATAACTTATATTTTCTTTGTGTTGCAGACCAATGAGTCTGAATTACTTAAGAATTTATTGTCTGTTTGCCCCTATCAAAGAAGTGAGGAATGTCTCAGACAGGTAAGAAAAAATTTAAAAAGATTAATCTATTATTACCATGTCATACTTTTGCTTTTCTAAAACAAAAGAGGCCAATTCTACATTGTATCTATGATAAAATACAACCTAATATGTTAATTTTGTTTGCGTTTTTAAAAGATGCTTAAATGAAAATCAATTTATTTAAGTATAAACATTTTCAGAAAAATTAAGTTGCTTATCACTGAAATAATATCAAAACCCGATTTCAGGGTATGGAATTTTTTTCACTCCAAGATTATAGGTATATCTTTTCTGCCCTTATTTAAACTTCAATATGCATAAATAAAGTGGCTTTATATTTCTTATGTGTTTTAGTCCTATAAAAGCATCAATTTATTTTATTTTGTAATGAGCTATAAAGTAAAAAAGATTGTTGATTTTGGGGCATTTTAAAGTAAAAACTTTTTAGAATATACTGAGAATCATCTGCATAGAAATGATAGTTGAATCCATGACAGCTGATGAGTTCACCAAATGAAGTAGTATAAAAGAAGAGTAGAGAGCCCAGAACAGAACCTTAGATGATAACCACAGTTAATGGGCATGAACTGGATAAAGATCCAGCAAAAATGCTGAAAAGGAGTCGAGGGCCGAGAGAGAGAGAGAGAGAGAGAGAGAGAGAGAGAGAGAGAGAGA
>NC_058135.1:162448094-162459449 GCF_016433145.1 Gracilinanus agilis
AGAGAGAGAGAGAGAGAGAGAGAGAGAGAGAGAGAGAGAGAGAGAGAGAGAGAGAGAGAGAGAGGAAAAAAAGAGAAAGTGGCTGACTTTGTCGAAGACTGCAGAGATGCCATTGAGGATTGAGAAAAGAGTATTAGAAGAAAAAAAGGAGAGGATAGAAGATGACAGCTAGTAGAGAGAGATGAATTAAGACTTTTTTGAGGATGGGAGAGACATGTAGGCAGGTAGGGAATCAACCAATAGAGAGGGAAAGATTAAAGAGATAAGTGACAGAATACAGTGATAGAGGGGGAGGTCTGTTGGAGTAGACAGGATAAAATGGGATAATGTGCCTGAAGAAGGGGTTAGTCTCAGCAAGGAAAAGCATCCATCTTTTCATGTGAAATAGGAGTGAAAGAAGAGAAAGAGGCAGAAAGCATCTTCATGATGTGCGATGATGAGGAAGGGAGGAGTCTTAGATACTAGCCTCAATGTTTTTCAGTGAAAGATGAGGCAAGATTCTCATTTTTTTCCTTATCTGTTAAATGGGATTATGAATACTTGTACCAAGTTCCCACAAGAGTGTTGCTAATGTTAAATAAAGAAATATGTGCATTATTGCATGTATTAATTGGGAAACACTGTGTAATAATGTAAGTTATAATATCAACCCAAATGTCAGGCTGTACTTTTAACATATCCACCAAAGGACTTGTTGAGGGCTCAACAAGTGCTGAATTTAGATTTTCTAGGTACCTATGCTAAAGTTGTAGGGCAGAGATTATAATCAACTGTTAATAGTCTATGTTTAAATTATCTTTTTTCTTTTTTTTTTTTTTTAAGATTCAAATATTTCTAAAGAAGAATGGATCATTTCGGGATTTGCCAAATGAAGCCCAGCTCCGACTTTGCCAAATTGTAATCTATCAAGAGTAAGTAATACACAAGGTTTTTCCATTTGGGTTTTGGCAGTTTGTTCTCTATAAAAGATAGTGGCAGATGTTGGATATGGTTTAATAAAAATAGATCATTTTTCATGTGGCAAAGATAAAAGGAATATTATAAATATAATAGAATATTGGTTAGAAGAATTGGGCATTTTTTGTCTAAGATATATATATATATGCTCTGAACTCACTCTAGACCACTGAAATGGACTTTTTTTCACCGCAGCTCAAAAAATAATGAGAGCTGAAATCATCTTAGAGATCCTTTCAGACAAAATACAGAACCAGTGGAAGAATGACATATCATATATTGTCAAAAATGCAGAAATGTTTTATTTGTTTGTCATTTCCAGGGTCATCATATGCTATATTTTGGCCACAAACCCTTTATAATAAAATTCATAGTATAAAGGTGAATTTCCACTTTAAAAAGCTCAAATAACATTACTGCTTGAACATGGAATGTGTTGTAATACATAATTCACATTTCTATGGCTCTTTAAGGTTTGCAAGAGCTTTCCTAAAACTCAGCAAAGTATCACAATTAGAAAACATCAGTCTTTAGAAATTGGATACAAATTAAAACTTAATGAAAATTTGATTTCATTTAATAAAGATCAACATAAGTATTATAAAATTGACTCTCTCCTGGGAAAACAATATAAATTGAAAATATGTCCATCAACTAGAAAGCCTCATAGCTACACAGGTATTATTAACTGTCAGAGCTCAGATTTAAACCCAAGTTCTTGATTTGATCCAGTATTCTTTCAACTTACTATATTCCTCCTTGTTTTTAAAATTAAACCTATGATTCCAATGATATCAGGAGTTCCTGTATGAATCAAGAATGGTACCCACGGGGGCAGCTAGGTGGCTCAGTGGATTGAGAGTCAGACCCAGAGATGGGAGGTCCTGGGTTCATATCTGGCCTCGGACACTTCCTAGCTGTGTGACCCTGGGCAAGTCACTTAACCCCCATTGCCTAGCCTTTACCACTCTTCTGCCTTAGAACCAATACCCAGTATTGATTCTAAGATGGAAGGTAAGAGTTTAAAAAAAAAAAAGAATGGTATCTAAACCTGGGTCATCCTGTATCTTTCTGCTATCCTATAGTGGCCTCATGTTCCATGTTTTTTAGAGATCATTATATATAATACACATTCATATACATTATATTAATAAATATAAATTATGAATATATCATACATGTATGCTTTTATAAATTTTTATCTCTAAAAATAAACAAATTATAACTTTTTTTGTTCTTTCAAAAAAGAGACAATAAGTTCTCTTGTTTTCTTGCCAGAATAGTAGAATCCACAGTCAAGGCAAGAATAAAATTTCAAGTAGAAGGAAGTTCCCATCAAACTGAAAAAAGTCTTCATGTCTATTAAAAGAGAAGCAATGTAGCAAGGTAGATAGAGGGCCTCCCCTGAAGTCAGGAAAATCTTTATTTAGATCCAGCCTAGGACTCTTAATAGGTTCATGGGTAAAGACAAGTCTCACTCAAATCCAAGATTGTAAGATGATGGAAAGAGTTTCCACACTGGGAGTTTTCTACATCAATGATATCACAGGTCTGGATCCCAACATTCTTCCCCACAAAATGTACTTGAAAAATTCTGGAAGTCTAAAATTAAAAATCTAGACATAGGAAGTAGAATATTTAATATGTGTATTCCTTCACATTACTCACTAGGCTATTGAAAAATCATTCTGGAATTGTAACTCCAAGATAATATGTAATTATTGTACATAAATATTTCAAGCATTCAGTTCATAGATAGTATTTTCAAATTTTAATGCTTCCCAAGAAATGGGTTGCTTTGGAAATATTGTGCCAGCGGGAGAAGTAGGCTATGGAGTAAGTGATGATGAACTTAGGGATGTGTAGAGAGCTTAATGGCCATCTGGCAGTCAACATGATGAGCTGGCTGAGAAAGGCTGGGCCTGATGCATGATTAGCACTGCAGAAGAGAGAAAATAGGATAACAGATTACTCCTGACCTTTCTGTGATGATATAAATCTTTTCGACTTGAACATCAGACTTTTCTATCAGAGCACTTACCATCTATCTTCTCTGCTATGTATATGTGTGCTAGTGAATGCCACACAGAGATCTTTTATACACTTTGGATTTTTCTGTAAGTTGATGTTTGAGGTGATTTCCAGGATAATTTTATGCAATAAGAAAATTAAATCTTGCTTGTCCTGCCTTTACCTGATACTCATACCTTGCATATGGACAACCTATTCTATTGATGAGGTTGGGATGCTCTTAAAACTGGGCAATAAATGAAACCCTGGTTTGTAAATATTTACTAATTTCCAATATATAAACACACAACACTGAAAATCTAACAATCCGCTCTTAGGATCTATATGTGCCAGCTCTAGCATACCCCTAGCACACATGGCTTAAATCTTCCCCCAAGACACCAACAAGCTGGTGAAGATAGCCTTCACCAGGCTTTGGACAGACTAGAGCTTCGAATGGTGGATTTAGAGCCTAGCAGAAAGACACTTTCTTCTCCATGCCTTCTCAATCCTCCCCCTTGTTACTCTACCCCCCAGTTATTAGTGCTTTCTCCCTTTTAAAGTTACTTTTCTTTACTTATCTTATATGTGTTGTATTGCCCCAGGAAGATGTAAGTTCTTTGAGACCAAGAACTATTCTGTTTTTCTCTTTTACACTGACAAGAACTAACACAGTGTTTTAGACATAGCAAGCACTTAATGTTTGTTGAATTCTTACACAGAATTTGCTTCTATCTTGAAGCAAACAGAGCGGTCTCTGGCTATTATGCTACTAGTTGTTTGTGGGACCTAAAGATATCCCATGAGAAGATCTTTCACTATCTCTACCTTTTCTGAAGACTAAGGAATTTGATAAACTGTTTTGTCCCCTGAGACCTGGGAAGTTACTCCTGCCAGCAGGGTCACCAACTATCAGCCAACCATTAGGAGTTGAACCAGGACCCTACCCCAAGGAAATTCTGCAATACCCCTATCATACAAGGAAACAAACTCAGGGAAACACTCCTCCTCCCCTTCAATAACCATAGTTACTAAAGATTTCAAAATGAAAGCTCTCACCACCAAAGTCCTTGGTACTGCAGTGGTTCTGTATATCATTCATCAGTCAGAATGACAGTAAAGAATGTTATATTTGCATGTCAGAGCCATCAAGAAAGATAATCCATGGAAATATCTACTTGGTGTAGATAAGGAGAAATCGTAGGGTTTGATGTAGTTGAATGAGAGTAGACTGTTTTTATAGGAATAAAAATGACCAGTCCAGGTAGAGCTCCAGTAGAAGAAAGAGATTATGCTGTAGATTGGGCATTAATTACCAACATGTCCCTCATACGTAAGGGCTGAACCTTCTTGTGATTACCATGGGGCTGGGAGAGAGGGAAATGAGGAGAGAGAAGGGAGTGGCAGCAGTAAAGGATTCTGTCCCACTCTTGCTGATGGGCAGTTTGCTGAGGCTCAGAGTAGACTATGGAATTTCTTGTCTTATCATGTGAAATAGCCATTTGACCATGGCTCACACACATAATGCCGTTCTCTTTTCTAGTATCCTTCAGGGTTCACTGTGCCCAGGATTTTCTGACCCTTTTCCTGAAGTGTGCTGTTCAGATTTGAGTTTTCTAATTGGCTTCTTTCCCTTCTTGATTCCAAACCCTATTTTCCAATGTAGTTTCCCCCATAGTAATACCATATATTGCTGAGATTTGCGGGTGGGTGGAGAAAAAAAGGATAAAGTCTCAGAAAGAGCATAAATTCAGGTATCAGTTCACTGGAATCCCAAATATTGGCCAGAATATCAAAGACGACCTCTTTGATCACATTCTCAGCCAGCAATTAGAGAACCAAGTTGGAGCTAATAGCCCACACTTTTCTTGCTGTGGTTGCTTAGAAGGAATGGAAAAATGGCAAAGATGGAGCCAAAGTATTAACTAAAATCCTCATTCATCCACCAAACAGAGAAGTGCTGAGCAGTGACTGTCTGGTTTTCTAGGGGCATCTTTACCATCAAAAGGACAGCTAGGTATTGCAGTGGGTAGGACAAAGCACTGGGCCTAGAGTCAGGAAGACCTGAGTTCAAACCCAGCCTCAGATACTTACTAGCTGTGTGACCCTGGGCAAATCACTTAATCCTGCTTGCCTTTGTTTCCTCACCTATAAAAATGTACTAGAGAAAGAAACAGCAAACCACTAGCCAAACAAACCCCCCAAAAGGTCACAAAGAGTCAGATATGATTGAAAAATGACTAAGCAATACCATCATCATGGATATATATTTTTAAAGTGAAGCACATACACACAATTCTACTAACACCAAAGAAAAAGCCAAACAAGGAACATGGAGAAATAAACTAACTAGAATTTCAAGGTTAGAACATCTATTCTTATTTTAAAAGCAAGAAATAAAAAAAAAATAGCTTCCAGCAAGCTAAGATTTCAGGGCCAGTCACATGAAAGATAATAGAAAGGAATAAAGAGCAATCTTCCCAAAGTCAGCAACAATCATCTGGTGAAATGAGGGGAAACCCCCCAAAGTTAAAAGTTTACTTTTCACTATTCCTTGTTTACCAATTTAAAATGCAGTGAAATCAATAACCAGCTGAGGGCACTGCTGCTTATATTACAAAGCTTCATTCTGTCTCAGTTTTGCAGTTTTATGGACTTCATAGATGACATGTGTTGCTTCTGGACTGAAACAAGTTCACATTTATAATAACCTAGCTTCAGAGTCTGCTAGAGCTTGTGTTCTCTTGGCATGACCTAACACTACTCAGTGTTACTTCCATTGGATTTTTCTCCAGTCATTTACCAAGATGAAACAGTTGTTAGAAATAAGATTATAGGCTGAAGACCCTTTTTCTGGCCCCCACCTTCATGTGGCAGAGCCACTAGTTTCCCAGCTTTCACCTCTGGCCATGTCATTCATCAATACCTTCATTTTAAGTGAGGAGAAAAACAATCTTTTTCATTTTCTGTGGCTTTGGATGACTATAGGATACCACTCCCCTGCTTTTAATGCCCCTAAAGATATATATGTATATATATATATACTCGTGAACATACAGAAAAGTATAATAACTCAAAGAGCCAGTTCTTCTTGAAAAAAGAAACATCAATGGAATACTTTTGTGCTAGAAAGATCTGCAGAAACATGCAGAGTGAAATAAGCAGAGCTGGGAGAACATTGTACACAATCACAGCAATATTGGATGATGATTATCTGTGATAACTTGGCTACTCTCAGAAATGCAATGATTTGGGACTATTCTGAAAGACTTATGATAGGAAAGGCTATCCACCTCCAGAGAAAGAACTGTTGGAGGCATTTTTCACATCAGTGTATTTATGATTTTATTTGGGAGTTTGGGTTATGTATGACTTTGCTCTTACGACAATGACCAATATGGAAGTGTGTTTTGCATGACAATAAAAATAAAATTAAAAATAATTATAATATAAACCTTAAAAAAGAAAAAGAAAAAAGAACAACAAATATAGAAGGCAAACGCTTAAAGAAATGAGGAACACAGTATATTTTCAGTGCAAAAGTCAAAGTAAGGCAAGAGATGAGGAAACAGGAGTTTTCCCCAGCTTCATTCTTGGCATTAGTTAGGTGTTGCCACATTTTCAGCTATGATCTTTTCACAGAATCTCATCCCTAGTTGGGGGCAAAATTAAATACGTCTCATCTCTTATTCTTCTTCTAGTCATGCCATTCACTCTTAATTCTTTTATTTTCGCCTTTGCATATTTGCTTAACTCCCACTTCAAAGAGGATTTCAGCTCTCTGTTTCCTTTAGAAAGAGAATAGAAGGGGAATGTCTTTTAGACACATTATTGCCTTTAATCTTTGGGTTGGAATACATTGAAGACTTCTGGCTTATCCTTCAGGCCTTCATTCTAGTTGCTTTCTAATGACTAGAGTAGAATGGGTCTGCAATAGTGTGCAAGTGATTCTGAGTTCTTGAAAGCCCGTGCATGGCGCTGGAGCACAGACTCTGACAAGTCCCACCTGCTAAAAAAAAGGCTGGTATGACCCAAAGGCTGGTAGATTTTCCATAATACCCAGAGTTCTTGCCAATAGGGTCAACAGGTCTCCGAAAGTACACAGTTTATAATACATGCATACCGAACCACACATACAAGCTTACAGGCACATCACTGCTCTGGTTGCTGGTAGGAGATTGTCAAAGAGCAGATTATGCAAAAAGGGCCATCTTGAGAGAATGGTGTCATTCTGTAGCCATCAAAATGAAGCCCACAAATTGTCAGAGCACTCCATGCTGTCTAGTATCAGATGATCTTGATTACTTACATGACAGTAAAGACCCAGAGCTTTAATATATTCAGAGAAACAAATCACAAGAAGCTTGGGAATGCCAGGATAACTGCCACCATCCCAATAAATAGTTGCAGGTGCAAGTTGGAAATTGTTCTGTTCCTCTGGGGAGGATCAGTATTCAATACAATCAGCTAAGATATTTTCCCACAAGGGCCATCACCATATTTGTTTTCATGAAGACTGCAGTGATTATCTAGCTAACATTTCTAGAATAGCTAAGCTTTGAATGATAGGAAACCTTTTGCAGCACATTACTATAAAGCAGCAGACAAACTTCTCAGGAAGGAACTGCTTTATATTACTAGGAAAACACATCCAAGGCATTTATATAGTTAGCAGAACTCAGCTATAGAGGCTTGCCAGTAAATTTCTCAGTAGGTTCTCCAAGAAACCATTTGCTTACAAGTAGGTATCAGCAATGGAGAAGAGCTGGAGGCTTTGAGGTTATGAAGGTGTGAGAAAAGAATAGCATGCAGTTGTGGTTCTAGGAAGGCATCATCTGTTGATCTTGTAACTGTGGGGCAATAATTAAGGGAAAGGGGAAGGGAAGAGAAAAGGGCACCAGTTGTAGGGCACTCTGCCAAGCGCTTTACAGATATTGCCTCATTTAATCCCTACAACAACTTTGGGAGGTAGATGCTATTATTATCCTCATTTTATAGTTGAGGAAATTGAGGCAAACAGAAGTTAAGTGACTTGTGCAGGGTCGTACAGCTAGTAAGCATCGGAGGCCAGATTTAAACTCAGGCCTCCCTGCCTCCAAGCTCAGTGCTTTCTCTACTCTGCCTCTCTTTCTCTATATTCAACAATGGGAATTGAATTTGCAGAATGAGTTATGAAGACATTTCTCAAGACTTGTCTCAAATCTCTTTATCCAAATTTTTTGGAAGATTTATAAGGAAATCTAGAAAGTGTTATACATGTTGCTTTGCCTATTCCTAGCCTTGGCTCTTTAAAAAAATTTTTTTTTAATCATGAATCATTCTATGTGAGGTGCTAGGAAGCTGAAAGCTGTGGTCTTGACATTATGATTAAGTCATGGGACGGGGGCTAACTAAGGTCCTTAATGCAGATGACCCATATGATTGCCATATTGATCAACTCTATGAGCATTCATCTTGGCTTTACTCGATGACAACAAAACCATTAGATGTGCCCTCTAAAGCTATCTGATGTTGATCTTTGGCTAAACTTCCTAATGATTCATCAAAGCCACAAAATGGTTTAGAGGCTCATAAGATTTAGAGCCAGAAGAAATAGGGCTATATAGTTAAGTCCTGTTGCCATACAGATGAGAAAACTGAAAACCAGAGAGAGGAAGTAACTTGTCCAAAATCACATAGATAGTAAAGTGGCCAAAGCAGAGCAAAGGAAACAACATAATTTTTCTCTGCTCAAGGAAATTGCTGAATTGGAAACACCTATTCCCCAAAAGGTACCTTCTTGTTGGTTAAAAGGTTATTAGATAATGTTATATATTTATGTCTTGAGGTGGGGAAGGTTTACATTATAATGCTATAGTTTCCTTTGAGTTCCTTAGAATTTTTATATCTTTTGAATCTCATTACTTGAAATTACAGTGACAATTGAAATAAAGTAGTTTGCAGTAATAAAATTCCATCATTGAAGTTGTGATCATTCTTTTTTCTGTTACTGATACCAACCAACAACAAAAACACTCTCACTTCCCTCCTTCCATAGCATCTCTTCATTTTGCCACATAGGCCTATGCTTCACTCTCATATTTTAGGATCAGAATTTACCATTTTCCTATTGCAAGGCAGACAGGTTGAGAATCAACCATGATCTTGAAGAATTATTCTGAATTAGAAGATTAATTAATCAATTTGTTTCCCTAAAAATGAGTTAAATGATATTTAAGCCTAAGTGTTCCTGTGGTTATCTTAGAAATTGCTATCTATTAATATAGATGATGAAAAATCTAGAATCATCACATTTTGATCTTGTGGTCTTTGTGGTTCATTCCCACAGAAGATAATGAAAGGAATATTTTAAAGGTTTCTCTTAACTTTCACCAACAAAGAGAGTCACAGTATCTGGGTAAACTGCTTGAGGACAGGAGCCATTTAATATTTTGACATTTTATTGCTTGTGCCTAGCACATAGAAGATTCTTAATAAATGCTAATTGATTTGTAGTTATATTACTTAGGATAAGGCATTCCTAGACTGACTAGCTTATCTTGTAGAGTACTTCCTATTTATATTTGTATAGTGCAGGCTCTGGGGTTACTCTCCCAACCCCTACTTGTAATGGAAGACAAAGGAACTACTCGGCAGCTACAGTTTCCATTTAACATTTCTCTTTCAAGTTCCCCATCACTAACCATGTTATAATGGTAGCCAAAGAGGCATCTTTTGCTAGGACCCACATGACCAATCAAGACCACTCTTGACAGCATGCCAGGGGATCCGCAGCATTCTTTCCCCAAATGTGATAGGCAAGATAATCACTAAGAGTTATGACCCAAAAGAATTCTCATTAATCACAATTCACAACTGACAGCAAAACCTCTCAAGGAACTCACCAAGGTACAGTCATTGTCTTTGCCAGAGTAAAATAAAAGAAATTTTGACAGTTGTATTTTCATCATCTTCTGTGGGAACAATTCTGCCACTTGCTACCTGATTGACTCTGAGCAAATCTCTTTGGGTCTGAGTTCCTCATTTTCTAGATGAGCTGGACTTGATCTCTGTGGTTCTGTTTGATACTAGATCCATAAGCCTATCTCTATGGTACTGTTTCATACTAGATCTAGGAATCCTATCTTTATGGTACTGTTTGGTATTAGATCCATAAACCTATAAACCTATGACTTACAAATAGTTTCTAACTCCATCTGCCATGTGCGGTCAAGAGTGTGCTTGTGGTTTAGCTTCAATACTTTTCTATTCCTGTGTCTGTTCTGTGATGATGTGATATGTGACTTATAAGCTTTACACTTGTCAGATCGAGTGAAAGGCATACCTGTCACCTCTGGTCCTACTTGATGATTCTGCAGAGCCCCTTCCCAATAGATATGTCCCCACCAAAATATTCTCTTGGGTAATATGGTGACAATTACTGTTCTCCATGTAAGCTCTTCAAGATAAGGGAATGGTTTTCATTTTGTCTCTATATCCCCAACACCTAGTAAAATGCCTCAAACATAGAAGGGATTTAATAAATGCTATTAGAAATAAATAATGATAGCTTTTTTCACTGTGCCTTGAAATTTGTTATTTTATTATGGGATTCACTTTGATGTTTTTCTTCTTTTCTGGGGAACAGGTATGAAGCTGGATGTATAATTATAAAGAAAGGACACTGGCCAATGGAATGCTACTTAGTACTTTCTGGAAAATTAGCAGCTGTATCAAGTATAAAAGTTGAAAATCCTGACTCAGAAATTTTAAATGAATTTGAAGAAGGAGATTTTGTAGGGGTAAATAATTACTAAGAAAACTTTAGCTTAATTAACTTTAAGAATGTTTTTTGTGTGTGTACCTAAATGATTACTAGGGAGACCTGTGGCAGTCTTCTAATTGATTAGAATTCTTATGTTCTTCAAGACTATTCACTTTAAAATACTGATGTTATAGTAGAAATTGTTCTGGTTCTACTTGCTTTGCACAAATCCTTGGGTCTTTTCCCCCTCATTTCTTATAGTATAATAGCATTTCTTAACATTCTTATATCACAGTTTTTTCAATCATACTCCAATTAATGAGTATCCCCTTAGTGTCCAGTTTAGTTTTATTCACCACTATAAAAAGATCTGCCATAAATAACTTTTGTATATATAGGACTTTTCCCTCTTTCTTTCACCTCTTTCTGGCATATACCTAGCAGTATAGCAGGATCAAAGGACATGCCCTATTTAGAAACATTTTGTGCAGAATTTAAGATTCCAGAATGGTTGGATTCATTTCTAGTTCCACCAACATTGCATCAATGTGCCTGGTTTTTTTTAGTCCTTCCTTCCTTCCTTCCTTCCTTCCTTCCTTCCTTCCTTCCTTCCTTCCTTCCTTCCTTCCTTCCTTCCTTCCTTC